>NC_136265.1:3384652-3682331 GCF_964187855.1 Myxine glutinosa | reverse complement strand
TTCTGCTTTCTCCACATGATGTTTAATAATAAGAGAATGTGACAATTTAATCATTATTTCTGCTCTTTCTCCACATGATGTTTAATAATAAGAGAATGTGACAATTTAATCATTATTTCTGCTTTCTCCACATGATGTTTAATAATAAGAGAATGTGACAATTTAATCATTATTTCTGCTTTCTCCACATGATGTTTAATAATAAGAGAATGTGACAATTTAATCATTATTTCTGCTTTCTCCACATGATGTTTAATAATAAGAGAATGTGTCGATTTAATCATTATTTCTGCTTTCTCCACATGATGTTTAATAATAAGAGAATGTGACGATTTAATCATTATTTCTGCTTTCTCCACATGATGTTTAATAATAAGAGAATGTGACAATTTAATCATTATTTCTGCTTTCTCCACATGATGTTTAATAATAAGAGAATGTGTCGATTTAATCATTATTTCTGCTATTTCTCCATATGATGTTTAATAATAAGAGAATGTGTCGATTTAATCATTATTTCTGCTATTTCTCCACATGATGTTTAATAATAAGAGAATGTGACAATTTAATCATTATTTCTGCTTTCTCCACATGATGTTTAATAATAAGAGAATGTGACAATTTAATCATTATTTCTGCTTTCTCCACATGATGTTTAATAATTAGAGAATGTGTCGATTTAATCATTATTTCTGCTTTCTCCACAAGATGTTTAATAATAAGAGAATGTGACGATTTAATCATTATTTCTGCTTTCTCCACATGATGTTTAATAATAAGAGAATGTGACAATTTAATCATTATTTCTGCTTTCTCCACATGATGTTTAATAATAAGAGAATGTGACAATTTAATCATTATTTCTGCTTTCTCCACAAGATGTTTAATAATAAGAGAATGTGACGATTTAATCATTATTTCTGCTATTTCTCCACATGATGTTTAATAATAAGAGAATGTGACAATTTAATCATTATTTCTGCTTTCTCCACATGATGTTTAATAATAAGAGAATGTGACAATTTAATCATTATTTCTGCTTTCTCCACATGATGTTTAATAATTATAAGAGAATGTGTCGATTTAATCATTATTTCTGCTTTCTCCACAAGATGTTTAATAATAAGAGAATGTGACAATTTAATCATTATTTCTGCTTTCTCCACATGATGTTTAATAATAAGAGAATGTGACAATTTAATCATTATTTCTGCTTTCTCCACAAGATGTTTAATAATAAGAGAATGTGACGATTTAATCATTATTTCTGCTTTCTCCACATGATGTTTAATAATAAGAGAATGTGTCGATTTAATCATTATTTCTGCTTTCTCCACATGATGTTTAATAATAAGAGAATGTGACAATTTAATCATTATTTCTGCTTTCTCCACATGATGTTTAATAATAAGAGAATGTGTCGATTTAATCATTATTTCTGCTTTCTCCACATGATGTTTAATAATAAGAGAATGTGACGATTTAATCATTATTTCTGCTCTTTCTCCACATGATGTTTAATAATAAGAGAATGTGTCGATTTAATCATTATTTCTGCTATTTCTCCACATGATGTTTAATAATAAGAGAATGTGTCGATTTAATCATTATTTCTGCTTTCTCCACATGATGTTTAATAATAAGAGAATGTGACGATTTAATCATTATTTCTGCTATTTCTCCACATGATGTTTAATAATAAGAGAATGTGTCGATTTAATCATTATTTCTGCTTTCTCCACATGATGTTTAATAATAAGAGAATGTGTCGATTTAATCATTATTTCTGCTTTCTCCACATGATGTTTAATAATAAGAGAATGTGACGATTTAATCATTATTTCTGCTCTTTCTCCACATGATGTTTAATAATAAGAGAATGTGTCGATTTAATCATTATTTCTGCTTTCTCCACACGATGTTTAATAATAAGAGAATGTGTCGATTTAATCATTATTTCTGCTTTCTCCACATGATGTTTAATAATAAGAGAATGTGTCGATTTAATCATTATTTCTGCTTTCTCCACACGATGTTTAATAATAAGAGAATGTGTCGATTTAATCATTATTTCTGCTCTTTCTCCACACGATGTTTAATAATAAGAGAATGTGACGATTTAATCATTATTTCTGCTATTTCTCCACATGATGTTTAATAATAAGAGAATGTGACGATTTAATCATTATTTCTGCTCTTTCTCCACATGATGTTTAATAATAAGAGAATGTGTCGATTTAATCATTATTTCTGCTCTTTCTCCACACGATGTTTAATAATAAGAGAATGTGTCGATTTAATCATTATTTCTGCTTTCTCCACACGATGTTTAATAATAAGAGAATGTGTCGATTTAATCATTATTTCTGCTATTTCTCCACAAGATGTTTAATAATAAGAGAATGTGTCGATTTAATCATTATTTCTGCTTTCTCCACAAGATGTTTAATAATAAGAGAATGTGTCGATTTAATCATTATTTCTGCTATTTCTCCACATGATGTTTAATAATAAGAGAATGTGTCGATTTAATCATTATTTCTGCTCTTTCTCCACACGATGTTTAATAATAAGAGAATGTGTCGATTTAATCATTATTTCTGCTTTCTCCACACGATGTTTAATAATAAGAGAATGTGTCGATTTAATCATTATTTCTGCTATTTCTCCACAAGATGTTTAATAATAAGAGAATGTGTCGATTTAATCATTATTTCTGCTTTCTCCACAAGATGTTTAATAATAAGAGAATGTGTCGATTTAATCATTATTTCTGCTCTTTCTCCACAAGATGTTTAATAATAAGAGAATGTGTCGATTTAATCATTATTTCTGCTCTTTCTCCACAAGATGTTTAATAATAAGAGAATGTGACTATTTAATCATTATTTCTGCTATTTCTCCACATGATGTTTAATAATAAGAGAATGTGTCGATTTAATCATTATTTCTGCTATTTCTCCACAAGATGTTTATTAATAAGAGAATGTGACGATTTAATCATTATTTCTGCTCTTTCTCCACATGATGTTTAATAATAAGAGAATGTGTCGATTTAATCATTATTTCTGCTATTTCTCCACATGATGTTTAATAATAAGAGAATGTGTCGATTTAATCATTATTTCTGCTTTCTCCACATGATGTTTAATAATAAGAGAATGTGACGATTTAATCATTATTTCTGCTTTCTCCACATGATGTTTAATAATAAGAGAATGTGTCGATTTAATCATTATTTCTGCTTTCTCCACATGATGTTTAATAATAAGAGAATGTGACAATTTAATCATTATTTCTGCTTTCTCCACATGATGTTTAATAATAAGAGAATGTGACGATTTAATCATTATTTCTGCTCTTTCTCCACATGATGTTTAATAATAAGAGAATGTGTCGATTTAATCATTATTTCTGCTATTTCTCCACATGATGTTTAATAATAAGAGAATGTGTCGATTTAATCATTATTTCTGCTATTTCTCCACATGATGTTTAATAATAAGAGAATGTGACGATTTAATCATTATTTCTGCTCTTTCTCCACATGATGTTTAATAATAAGAGAATGTGTCGATTTAATCATTATTTCTGCTATTTCTCCACATGATGTTTAATAATAAGAGAATGTGTCGATTTAATCATTATTTCTGCTATTTCTCCACATGATGTTTAATAATAAGAGAATGTGTCGATTTAATCATTATTTCTGCTCTTTCTCCACACGATGTTTAATAATAAGAGAATGTGACGATTTAATCATTATTTCTGCTCTTTCTCCACATGATGTTTAATAATAAGAGAATGTGTCGATTTAATCATTATTTCTGCTCTTTCTCCACACGATGTTTAATAATAAGAGAATGTGTCGATTTAATCATTATTTCTGCTCTTTCTCCACACGATGTTTAATAATAAGAGAATGTGTCGATTTAATCATTATTTCTGCTCTTTCTCCACACGATGTTTAATAATAAGAGAATGTGTCGATTTAATCATTATTTCTGCTCTTTCTCCACATGATGTTTAATAATAAGAGAATGTGTCGATTTAATCATTATTTCTGCTATTTCTCCACACGATGTTTAATAATAAGAGAATGTGTCGATTTAATCATTATTTCTGCTCTTTCTCCACACGATGTTTAATAATAAGAGAATGTGACGATTTAATCATTATTTCTGCTCTTTCTCCACATGATGTTTAATAATAAGAGAATGTGTCGATTTAATCATTATTTCTGCTATTTCTCCACATGATGTTTAATAATAAGAGAATGTGTCGATTTAATCATTATTTCTGCTCTTTCTCCACATGATGTTTAATAATAAGAGAATGTGTCGATTTAATCATTATTTCTGCTTTCTCCACACGATGTTTAATAATAAGAGAATGTGTCGATTTAATCATTATTTCTGCTTTCTCCACATGATGTTTAATAATAAGAGAATGTGTCGATTTAATCATTATTTCTGCTTTCTCCACATGATGTTTAATAATAAGAGAATGTGTCGATTTAATCATTATTTCTGCTTTCTCCACACGATGTTTAATAATAAGAGAATGTGTCGATTTAATCATTATTTCTGCTCTTTCTCCACACGATGTTTAATAATAAGAGAATGTGACGATTTAATCATTATTTCTGCTATTTCTCCACATGATGTTTAATAATAAGAGAATGTGTCGATTTAATCATTATTTCTGCTCTTTCTCCACATGATGTTTAATAATAAGAGAATGTGTCGATTTAATCATTATTTCTGCTATTTCTCCACATGATGTTTAATAATAAGAGAATGTGTCGATTTAATCATTATTTCTGCTCTTTCTCCACACGATGTTTAATAATAAGAGAATGTGTCGATTTAATCATTATTTCTGCTATTTCTCCACACGATGTTTAATAATAAGAGAATGTGACGATTTAATCATTATTTCTGCTCTTTCTCCACAAGATGTTTAATAATAAGAGAATGTGTCGATTTAATCATTATTTCTGCTTTCTCCACACGATGTTTAATAATAAGAGAATGTGTCGATTTAATCATTATTTCTGCTATTTCTCCACATGATGTTTAATAATAAGAGAATGTGTCGATTTAATCATTATTTCTGCTATTTCTCCACATGATGTTTAATAATAAGAGAATGTGACGATTTAATCATTATTTCTGCTCTTTCTCCACAAGATGTTTAATAATAAGAGAATGTGTCGATTTAATCATTATTTCTGCTTTCTCCACACGATGTTTAATAATAAGAGAATGTGTCGATTTAATCATTATTTCTGCTTTCTCCACATGATGTTTAATAATAAGAGAATGTGACGATTTAATCATTATTTCTGCTATTTCTCCACATGATGTTTAATAATAAGAGAATGTGTCGATTTAATCATTATTTCTGCTCTTTCTCCACACGATGTTTAATAATAAGAGAATGTGTCGATTTAATCATTATTTCTGCTTTCTCCACACGATGTTTAATAATAAGAGAATGTGTCGATTTAATCATTATTTCTGCTTTCTCCACACGATGTTTAATAATAAGAGAATGTGTCGATTTAATCATTATTTCTGCTTTCTCCACACGATGTTTAATAATAAGAGAATGTGACGATTTAATCATTATTTCTGCTATTTCTCCACACGATGTTTAATAATAAGAGAATGTGACAATTTAATCATTATTTCTGCTTTCTCCACATGATGTTTAATAATAAGAGAATGTGTCGATTTAATCATTATTTCTGCTATTTCTCCACACGATGTTTAATAATAAGAGAATGTGTCGATTTAATCATTATTTCTGCTTTCTCCACACGATGTTTAATAATAAGAGAATGTGTCGATTTAATCATTATTTCTGCTTTCTCCACACGATGTTTAATAATAAGAGAATGTGACGATTTAATCATTATTTCTGCTTTCTCCACACGATGTTTAATAATAAGAGAATGTGTCGATTTAATCATTATTTCTGCTTTCTCCACACGATGTTTAATAATAAGAGAATGTGACGATTTAATCATTATTTCTGCTTTCTCCACACGATGTTTAATAATAAGAGAATGTGACGATTTAATCATTATTTCTGCTTTCTCCACATGATGTTTAATAATAAGAGAATGTGTCGATTTAATCATTATTTCTGCTTTCTCCACACGATGTTTAATAATAAGAGAATGTGACGATTTAATCATTATTTCTGCTATTTCTCCACACAATGTTTAATAATAAGAGAATGTGACAATTTAATCATTATTTCTGCTTTCTCCACATGATGTTTAATAATAAGACAATGTGTCGATTTAATCATTATTTCTGCTTTCTCCACATGATGTTTAATAATAAGAGAATGTGTCGATTTAATCATTATTTCTGCTATTTCTCCACACGATGTTTAATAATAAGAGAATGTGTCGATTTAATCATTATTTCTGCTTTCTCCACATGATGTTTAATAATAAGAGAATGTGTCGATTTAATCATTATTTCTGCTATTTCTCCACATGATGTTTAATAATAAGAGAATGTGTCGATTTAATCATTATTTCTGCTATTTCTCCACATGATGTTTAATAATAAGAGAATGTGTCGATTTAATCATTATTTCTGCTATTTCTCCACATGATGTTTAATAATAAGAGAATGTGACAATTTAATCATTATTTCTGCTTTCTCCACATGATGTTTAATAATAAGAGAATGTGTCGATTTAATCATTATTTCTGCTTTCTCCACATGATGTTTAATAATAAGAGAATGTGACAATTTAATCATTATTTCTGCTTTCTCCACATGATGTTTAATAATAAGAGAATGTGACAATTTAATCATTATTTCTGCTTTCTCCACATGATGTTTAATAATAAGAGAATGTGACAATTTAATCATTATTTCTGCTTTCTCCACATGATGTTTAATAATAAGAGAATGTGTCGATTTAATCATTATTTCTGCTTTCTCCACATGATGTTTAATAATAAGAGAATGTGTCGATTTAATCATTATTTCTGCTTTCTCCACATGATGTTTAATAATAAGAGAATGTGACTATTTAATCATTATTTCTGCTATTTCTCCACACGATGTTTAATAATAAGAGAATGTGACGATTTAATCATTATTTCTGCTATTTCTCCACAAGATGTTTAATAATAAGAGAATGTGTCGATTTAATCATTATTTCTGCTCTTTCTCCACACGATGTTTAATAATAAGAGAATGTGACGATTTAATCATTATTTCTGCTATTTCTCCACAAGATGTTTAATAATAAGAGAATGTGACGATTTAATCATTATTTCTGCTATTTCTCCACAAGATGTTTAATAATAAGAGAATGTGACGATTTAATCATTATTTCTGCTATTTCTCCACAAGATGTTTAATAATAAGAGAATGTGACGATTTAATCATTATTTCTGCTTTTTCTCCACACGATGTTTAATAATAAGAGAATGTGACGATTTAATCATTATTTCTGCTATTTCTCCACACGATGTTTAATAATAAGCGAATGTGTCGATTTAATCATTATTTCTGCTTTCTCCACATGATGTTTAATAATAAGAGAATGTGTCGATTTAATCATTATTTCTGCTTTCTCCACATGATGTTTAATAATAAGAGAATGTGACAATTTAATCATTATTTCTGCTTTCTCCACATGATGTTTAATAATAAGAGAATGTGACGATTTAATCATTATTTCTGCTATTTCTCCACACGATGTTTAATAATAAGAGAATGTGACGATTTAATCATTATTTCTGCTATTTCTCCACATGATGTTTAATAATAAGAGAATGTGACGATTTAATCATTATTTCTGCTATTTCTCCACATGATGTTTAATAATAAGAGAATGTGACGATTTAATCATTATTTCTGCTCTTTCTCCACACGATGTTTAATAATAAGAGAATGTGTCGATTTAATCATTATTTCTGCTATTTCTCCACACGATGTTTAATAATAAGAGAATGTGTCGATTTAATCATTATTTCTGCTATTTCTCCACAAGATGTTTAATAATAAGAGAATGTGACGATTTAATCATTATTTCTGCTATTTCTCCACAAGATGTTTAATAATAAGAGAATGTGTCGATTTAATCATTATTTCTGCTCTTTCTCCACATGATGTTTAATAATAAGAGAATGTGTCGATTTAATCATTATTTCTGCTTTCTCCACATGATGTTTAATAATAAGAGAATGTGACGATTTAATCATTATTTCTGCTTTCTCCACATGATGTTTAATAATAAGAGAATGTGACAATTTAATCATTATTTCTGCTTTCTCCACATGATGTTTAATAATAAGAGAATGTGTCGATTTAATCATTATTTCTGCTATTTCTCCACATGATGTTTAATAATAAGAGAATTTGACAATTTAATCATTATTTCTGCTTTCTCCACACGATGTTTAATAATAAGAGAATGTGTCGATTTAATCATTATTTCTGCTCTTTCTCCACATGATGTTTAATAATAACAGAATGTGTCGATTTAATCATTATTTCTGCTATTTCTCCACAAGATGTTTAATAATAAGAGAATGTGACGATTTAATCATTATTTCTGCTATTTCTCCACATGATGTTTAATAATAAGAGAATGTGACGATTTAATCATTATTTCTGCTCTTTCTCCACATGATGTTTAATAATAAGAGAATGTGACGATTTAATCATTATTTCTGCTATTTCTCCACAAGATGTTTAATAATAAGAGAATGTGACGATTTAATCATTATTTCTGCTCTTTCTCCACATGATGTTTAATAATAACAGAATGTGTCGATTTAATCATTATTTCTGCTATTTCTCCACAAGATGTTTAATAATAAGAGAATGTGTCGATTTAATCATTATTTCTGCTATTTCTCCACATGATGTTTAATAATAAGAGAATGTGACGATTTAATCATTATTTCTGCTTTCTCCACATGATGTTTAATAATAAGAGAATGTGTCGATTTAATCATTATTTCTGCTCTTTCTCCACATGATGTTTAATAATAAGAGAATGTGACGATTTAATCATTATTTCTGCTTTCTCCACATGATGTTTAATAATAAGAGAATGTGACAATTTAATCATTATTTCTGCTTTCTCCACATGATGTTTAATAATAAGAGAATGTGACGATTTAATCATTATTTCTGCTCTTTCTCCACACGATGTTTAATAATAAGAGAATGTGACGATTTAATCATTATTTCTGCTATTTCTCCACACGATGTTTAATAATAAGAGAATGTGACGATTTAATCATTATTTCTGCTCTTTCTCCACAAGATGTTTAATAATAAGAGAATGTGACGATTTAATCATTATTTCTGCTTTCTCCACATGATGTTTAATAATAAGAGAATGTGACAATTTAATCATTATTTCTGCTTTCTCCACATGATGTTTAATAATAAGAGAATGTGTCGATTTAATCATTATTTCTGCTCTTTCTCCACATGATGTTTAATAATAAGAGAATGTGACAATTTAATCATTATTTCTGCTTTCTCCACATGATGTTTAATAATAAGAGAATGTGTCGATTTAATCATTATTTCTGCTCTTTCTCCACATGATGTTTAATAATAAGAGAATGTGACAATTTAATCATTATTTCTGCTCTTTCTCCACATGATGTTTAATAATAAGAGAATGTGTCGATTTAATCATTATTTCTGCTCTTTCTCCACATGATGTTTAATAATAAGAGAATGTGACGATTTAATCATTATTTCTGCTCTTTCTCCACATGATGTTTAATAATAAGAGAATGTGTCGATTTAATCATTATTTCTGCTCTTTCTCCACATGATGTTTAATAATAAGAGAATGTGTCGATTTAATCATTATTTCTGCTCTTTCTCCACACGATGTATAATAATAAGAGAATGTGTCGATTTAATCATTATTTCTGCTTTCTCCACACGATGTTTAATAATAAGAGAATGTGTCGATTTAATCATTATTTCTGCTATTTCTCCACACGATGTTTAATAATAAGAGAATGTGACGATTTAATCATTATTTCTGCTATTTCTCCACAAGATGTTTAATAATAAGAGAATGTGACGATTTAATCATTATTTCTGCTATTTCTCCACACGATGTTTAATAATAAGAGAATGTGACTATTTAATCATTATTTCTGCTATTTCTCCACATGATGTTTAATAATAAGAGAATGTGTCGATTTAATCATTATTTCTGCTATTTCTCCACACGATGTTTAATAATAAGAGAATGTGACGATTTAATCATTATTTCTGCTATTTCTCCACAAGATGTTTAATAATAAGAGAATGTGTCGATTTAATCATTATTTCTGCTCTTTCTCCACACGATGTTTAATAATAAGAGAATGTGACGATTTAATCATTATTTCTGCTATTTCTCCACAAGATGTTTAATAATAAGAGAATGTGACGATTTAATCATTATGTTTAATTAATAAGAGAATGTGACGATTTAATCATTATTTCTGCTATTTCTCCACAAGATGTTTAATAATAAGAGAATGTGACGATTTAATCATTATTTCTGCTTTTTCTCCACACGATGTTTAATAATAAGAGAATGTGACGATTTAATCATTATTTCTGCTATTTCTCCACACGATGTTTAATAATAAGCGAATGTGTCGATTTAATCATTATTTCTGCTTTCTCCACATGATGTTTAATAATAAGAGAATGTGTCGATTTAATCATTATTTCTGCTTTCTCCACATGATGTTTAATAATAAGAGAATGTGACAATTTAATCATTATTTCTGCTTTCTCCACATGATGTTTAATAATAAGAGAATGTGACGATTTAATCATTATTTCTGCTATTTCTCCACACGATGTTTAATAATAAGAGAATGTGACGATTTAATCATTATTTCTGCTATTTCTCCACATGATGTTTAATAATAAGAGAATGTGACGATTTAATCATTATTTCTGCTATTTCTCCACATGATGTTTAATAATAAGAGAATGTGACGATTTAATCATTATTTCTGCTCTTTCTCCACACGATGTTTAATAATAAGAGAATGTGTCGATTTAATCATTATTTCTGCTATTTCTCCACACGATGTTTAATAATAAGAGAATGTGTCGATTTAATCATTATTTCTGCTATTTCTCCACAAGATGTTTAATAATAAGAGAATGTGACGATTTAATCATTATTTCTGCTATTTCTCCACAAGATGTTTAATAATAAGAGAATGTGTCGATTTAATCATTATTTCTGCTCTTTCTCCACATGATGTTTAATAATAAGAGAATGTGTCGATTTAATCATTATTTCTGCTTTCTCCACATGATGTTTAATAATAAGAGAATGTGACGATTTAATCATTATTTCTGCTTTCTCCACATGATGTTTAATAATAAGAGAATGTGACAATTTAATCATTATTTCTGCTTTCTCCACATGATGTTTAATAATAAGAGAATGTGTCGATTTAATCATTATTTCTGCTATTTCTCCACATGATGTTTAATAATAAGAGAATTTGACAATTTAATCATTATTTCTGCTTTCTCCACACGATGTTTAATAATAAGAGAATGTGTCGATTTAATCATTATTTCTGCTCTTTCTCCACATGATGTTTAATAATAACAGAATGTGTCGATTTAATCATTATTTCTGCTATTTCTCCACATGATGTTTAATAATAAGAGAATGTGTCGATTTAATCATTATTTCTGCTTTCTCCACACGATGTTTAATAATAAGAGAATGTGTCGATTTAATCATTATTTCTGCTTTCTCCACATGATGTTTAATAATAAGAGAATGTGTCGATTTAATCATTATTTCTGCTTTCTCCACATGATGTTTAATAATAAGAGAATGTGTCGATTTAATCATTATTTCTGCTTTCTCCACATGATGTTTAATAATAAGAGAATGTGACGATTTAATCATTATTTCTGCTTTCTCCACACGATGTTTAATAATAAGAGAATGTGACGATTTAATCATTATTTCTGCTTTCTCCACACGATGTTTAATAATAAGAGAATGTGACGATTTAATCATTATTTCTGCTTTCTCCACATGATGTTTAATAATAAGAGAATGTGTCGATTTAATCATTATTTCTGCTTTCTCCACACGATGTTTAATAATAAGAGAATGTGTCGATTTAATCATTATTTCTGCTATTTCTCCACACGATGTTTAATAATAAGAGAATGTGACGATTTAATCATTATTTCTGCTATTTCTCCACAAGATGTTTAATAATAAGAGAATGTGACGATTTAATCATTATTTCTGCTATTTCTCCACAAGATGTTTAATAATAAGAGAATGTGACGATTTAATCATTATTTCTGCTATTTCTCCACAAGATGTTTAATAATAAGAGAATGTGACGATTTAATCATTATTTCTGCTATTTCTCCACAAGATGTTTAATAATAAGAGAATGTGACGATTTAATCATTATTTCTGCTATTTCTCACACGATGTTTAATAATAAGAGAATGTGACTATTTAATCATTATTTCTGCTATTTCTCCACATGATGTTTAATAATGAGAGAATGTGTCGATTTAATCATTATTTCTGCTATTTCTCCACACGATGTTTAATAATAAGAGAATGTGACGATTTAATCATTATTTCTGCTTTCTCCACATGATGTTTAATAATAAGAGAATGTGACAATTTAATCATTATTTCTGCTATTTCTCCACATGATGTTTAATAATAAGAGAATGTGTCGATTTAATCATTATTTCTGCTTTCTCCACACGATGTTTAATAATAAGAGAATGTGTCGATTTAATCATTATTTCTGCTATTTCTCCACATGATGTTTAATAATAAGAGAATGTGTCGATTTAATCATTATTTCTGCTATTTCTCCACATGATGTTTAATAATAAGAGAATGTGACGATTTAATCATTATTTCTGCTCTTTCTCCACAAGATGTTTAATAATAAGAGAATGTGTCGATTTAATCATTATTTCTGCTTTCTCCACATGATGTTTAATAATAAGAGAATGTGACGATTTAATCATTATTTCTGCTATTTCTCCACATGATGTTTAATAATAAGAGAATGTGTCGATTTAATCATTATTTCTGCTCTTTCTCCACACGATGTTTAATAATAAGAGAATGTGTCGATTTAATCATTATTTCTGCTTTCTCCACACGATGTTTAATAATAAGAGAATGTGTCGATTTAATCATTATTTCTGCTTTCTCCACACGATGTTTAATAATAAGAGAATGTGTCGATTTAATCATTATTTCTGCTTTCTCCACACGATGTTTAATAATAAGAGAATGTGACGATTTAATCATTATTTCTGCTATTTCTCCACACGATGTTTAATAATAAGAGAATGTGACAATTTAATCATTATTTCTGCTTTCTCCACATGATGTTTAATAATAAGAGAATGTGTCGATTTAATCATTATTTCTGCTATTTCTCCACACGATGTTTAATAATAAGAGAATGTGTTGATTTAATCATTATTTCTGCTTTCTCCACATGATGTTTAATAATAAGAGAATGTGTCGATTTAATCATTATTTCTGCTATTTCTCCACATGATGTTTAATAATAAGAGAATGTGTCGATTTAATCATTATTTCTGCTATTTCTCCACATGATGTTTAATAATAAGAGAATGTGTCGATTTAATCATTATTTCTGCTCTTTCTCCACATGATGTTTAATAATAAGAGAATGTGACGATTTAATCATTATTTCTGCTCTTTCTCCACATGATGTTTAATAATAAGAGAATGTGACGATTTAATCATTATTTCTGCTCTTTCTCCACATGATGTTTAATAATAAGAGAATGTGACGATTTAATCATTATTTCTGCTATTTCTCCACAAGATGTTTAATAATAAGAGAATGTGACGATTTAATCATTATTTCTGCTATTTCTCCACATGATGTTTAATAATAAGAGAATGTGTCGATTTAATCATTATTTCTGCTATTTCTCCACACGATGTTTAATAATAAGAGAATGTGACGATTTAATCATTATTTCTGCTTTCTCCACACGATGTTTAATAATAAGAGAATGTGACGATTTAATCATTATTTCTGCTATTTCTCCACATGATGTTTAATAATAAGAGAATGTGTCGATTTAATCATTATTTCTGCTTTCTCCACATGATGTTTAATAATAAGAGAATGTGACGATTTAATCATTATTTCTGCTATTTCTCCACATGATGTTTAATAATAAGAGAATGTGTCGATTTAATCATTATTTCTGCTCTTTCTCCACACGATGTTTAATAATAAGAGAATGTGTCGATTTAATCATTATTTCTGCTTTCTCCACACGATGTTTAATAATAAGAGAATGTGTCGATTTAATCATTATTTCTGCTTTCTCCACACGATGTTTAATAATAAGAGAATGTGACGATTTAATCATTATTTCTGCTTTCTCCACACGATGTTTAATAATAAGAGAATGTGTCGATTTAATCATTATTTCTGCTTTCTCCACACGATGTTTAATAATAAGAGAATGTGACGATTTAATCATTATTTCTGCTTTCTCCACACGATGTTTAATAATAAGAGAATGTGACGATTTAATCATTATTTCTGCTTTCTCCACATGATGTTTAATAATAAGAGAATGTGTCGATTTAATCATTATTTCTGCTTTCTCCACACGATGTTTAATAATAAGAGAATGTGACGATTTAATCATTATTTCTGCTATTTCTCCACACAATGTTTAATAATAAGAGAATGTGACAATTTAATCATTATTTCTGCTTTCTCCACATGATGTTTAATAATAAGAGAATGTGTCGATTTAATCATTATTTCTGCTTTCTCCACATGATGTTTAATAATAAGAGAATGTGTCGATTTAATCATTATTTCTGCTTTCTCCACACGATGTTTAATAATAAGAGAATGTGACGATTTAATCATTATTTCTGCTATTTCTCCACACAATGTTTAATAATAAGAGAATGTGACAATTTAATCATTATTTCTGCTTTCTCCACATGATGTTTAATAATAAGAGAATGTGTCGATTTAATCATTATTTCTGCTTTCTCCACATGATGTTTAATAATAAGAGAATGTGTCGATTTAATCATTATTTCTGCTATTTCTCCACACGATGTTTAATAATAAGAGAATGTGTCGATTTAATCATTATTTCTGCTTTCTCCACATGATGTTTAATAATAAGAGAATGTGTCGATTTAATCATTATTTCTGCTATTTCTCCACATGATGTTTAATAATAAGAGAATGTGTCGATTTAATCATTATTTCTGCTATTTCTCCACATGATGTTTAATAATAAGAGAATGTGTCGATTTAATCATTATTTCTGCTATTTCTCCACATGATGTTTAATAATAAGAGAATGTGACAATTTAATCATTATTTCTGCTTTCTCCACATGATGTTTAATAATAAGAGAATGTGTCGATTTAATCATTATTTCTGCTTTCTCCACATGATGTTTAATAATAAGAGAATGTGACAATTTAATCATTATTTCTGCTTTCTCCACATGATGTTTAATAATAAGAGAATGTGACAATTTAATCATTATTTCTGCTTTCTCCACATGATGTTTAATAATAAGAGAATGTGACAATTTAATCATTATTTCTGCTTTCTCCACATGATGTTTAATAATAAGAGAATGTGTCGATTTAATCATTATTTCTGCTTTCTCCACACGATGTTTAATAATAAGAGAATGTGACGATTTAATCATTATTTCTGCTATTTCTCCACACGATGTTTAATAATAAGAGAATGTGACAATTTAATCATTATTTCTGCTTTCTCCACATGATGTTTAATAATAAGAGAATGTGTCGATTTAATCATTATTTCTGCTTTCTCCACATGATGTTTAATAATAAGAGAATGTGACAATTTAATCATTATTTCTGCTTTCTCCACATGATGTTTAATAATAAGAGAATGTGTCGATTTAATCATTATTTCTGCTTTCTCCACATGATGTTTAATAATAAGAGAATGTGACAATTTAATCATTATTTCTGCTTTCTCCACATGATGTTTAATAATAAGAGAATGTGACAATTTAATCATTATTTCTGCTTTCTCCACATGATGTTTAATAATAAGAGAATGTGACAATTTAATCATTATTTCTGCTTTCTCCACATGATGTTTAATAATAAGAGAATGTGTCGATTTAATCATTATTTCTGCTTTCTCCACATGATGTTTAATAATAAGAGAATGTGACAATTTAATCATTATTTCTGCTTTCTCCACATGATGTTTAATAATAAGAGAATGTGTCGATTTAATCATTATTTCTGCTTTCTCCACATGATGTTTAATAATAAGAGAATGTGACAATTTAATCATTATTTCTGCTTTCTCCACATGATGTTTAATAATAAGAGAATGTGACAATTTAATCATTATTTCTGCTATTTCTCCATATGATGTTTAATAATAAGAGAATGTGTCGATTTAATCATTATTTCTGCTATTTCTCCATATGATGTTTAATAATAAGAGAATGTGTCGATTTAATCATTATTTCTGCTCTTTCTCCACATGATGTTTAATAATAAGAGAATGTGTCGATTTAATCAGTATTTCTGCTCTTTCTCCACATGATGTTTAATAATAAGAGAATGTGACAATTTAATCATTATTTCTGCTTTCTCCACATGATGTTTAATAATAAGAGAATGTGACAATTTAATCATTATTTCTGCTTTCTCCACATGATGTTTAATAATAAGAGAATGTGACAATTTAATCATTATTTCTGCTTTCTCCACATGATGTTTAATAATAAGAGAATGTGTCGATTTAATCATTATTTCTGCTTTCTCCACATGATGTTTAATAATAAGAGAATGTGACGATTTAATCATTATTTCTGCTTTCTCCACATGATGTTTAATAATAAGAGAATGTGACAATTTAATCATTATTTCTGCTTTCTCCACATGATGTTTAATAATAAGAGAATGTGTCGATTTAATCATTATTTCTGCTATTTCTCCATATGATGTTTAATAATAAGAGAATGTGTCGATTTAATCATTATTTCTGCTATTTCTCCACATGATGTTTAATAATAAGAGAATGTGACAATTTAATCATTATTTCTGCTTTCTCCACATGATGTTTAATAATAAGAGAATGTGACAATTTAATCATTATTTCTGCTTTCTCCACATGATGTTTAATAATTAGAGAATGTGTCGATTTAATCATTATTTCTGCTTTCTCCACAAGATGTTTAATAATAAGAGAATGTGACGATTTAATCATTATTTCTGCTTTCTCCACATGATGTTTAATAATAAGAGAATGTGTCGATTTAATCATTATTTCTGCTATTTCTCCACACGATGTTTAATAATAAGAGAATGTGACGATTTAATCATTATTTCTGCTATTTCTCCACATGATGTTTAATAATAAGAGAATGTGTCGATTTAATCATTATTTCTGCTCTTTCTCCACATGATGTTTAATAATAAGAGAATGTGTCGATTTAATCATTATTTCTGCTATTTCTCCACATGATGTTTAATAATAAGAGAATGTGTCGATTTAATCATTATTTCTGCTCTTTCTCCACACGATGTTTAATAATAAGAGAATGTGTCGATTTAATCATTATTTCTGCTATTTCTCCACACGATGTTTAATAATAAGAGAATGTGACGATTTAATCATTATTTCTGCTCTTTCTCCACAAGATGTTTAATAATAAGAGAATGTGTCGATTTAATCATTATTTCTGCTTTCTCCACACGATGTTTAATAATAAGAGAATGTGTCGATTTAATCATTATTTCTGCTATTTCTCCACATGATGTTTAATAATAAGAGAATGTGTCGATTTAATCATTATTTCTGCTATTTCTCCACATGATGTTTAATAATAAGAGAATGTGACGATTTAATCATTATTTCTGCTCTTTCTCCACAAGATGTTTAATAATAAGAGAATGTGTCGATTTAATCATTATTTCTGCTTTCTCCACATGATGTTTAATAATAAGAGAATGTGACGATTTAATCATTATTTCTGCTATTTCTCCACATGATGTTTAATAATAAGAGAATGTGTCGATTTAATCATTATTTCTGCTCTTTCTCCACACGATGTTTAATAATAAGAGAATGTGTCGATTTAATCATTATTTCTGCTTTCTCCACACGATGTTTAATAATAAGAGAATGTGTCGATTTAATCATTATTTCTGCTTTCTCCACACGATGTTTAATAATAAGAGAATGTGTCGATTTAATCATTATTTCTGCTTTCTCCACACGATGTTTAATAATAAGAGAATGTGACGATTTAATCATTATTTCTGCTATTTCTCCACACGATGTTTAATAATAAGAGAATGTGACAATTTAATCATTATTTCTGCTTTCTCCACATGATGTTTAATAATAAGAGAATGTGTCGATTTAATCATTATTTCTGCTTTCTCCACATGATGTTTAATAATAAGAGAATGTGTCGATTTAATCATTATTTCTGCTATTTCTCCACACGATGTTTAATAATAAGAGAATGTGTTGATTTAATCATTATTTCTGCTTTCTCCACATGATGTTTAATAATAAGAGAATGTGACAATTTAATCATTATTTCTGCTCTTTCTCCACATGATGTTTAATAATAAGAGAATGTGTCGATTTAATCATTATTTCTGCTATTTCTCCACATGATGTTTAATAATAAGAGAATGTGCCGATTTAATCATTATTTCTGCTCTTTCTCCACATGATGTTTAATAATAAGAGAATGTGACGATTTAATCATTATTTCTGCTCTTTCTCCACATGATGTTTAATAATAAGAGAATGTGACGATTTAATCATTATTTCTGCTCTTTCTCCACATGATGTTTAATAATAAGAGAATGTGACGATTTAATCATTATTTCTGCTATTTCTCCACAAGATGTTTAATAATAAGAGAATGTGACGATTTAATCATTATTTCTGCTATTTCTCCACATGATGTTTAATAATAAGAGAATGTGTCGATTTAATCATTATTTCTGCTATTTCTCCACACGATGTTTAATAATAAGAGAATGTGACGATTTAATCATTATTTCTGCTTTCTCCACACGATGTTTAATAATAAGAGAATGTGACGATTTAATCATTATTTCTGCTATTTCTCCACATGATGTTTAATAATAAGAGAATGTGTCGATTTAATCATTATTTCTGCTTTCTCCACATGATGTTTAATAATAAGAGAATGTGACGATTTAATCATTATTTCTGCTATTTCTCCACATGATGTTTAATAATAAGAGAATGTGTCGATTTAATCATTATTTCTGCTCTTTCTCCACACGATGTTTAATAATAAGAGAATGTGTCGATTTAATCATTATTTCTGCTTTCTCCACACGATGTTTAATAATAAGAGAATGTGTCGATTTAATCATTATTTCTGCTTTCTCCACACGATGTTTAATAATAAGAGAATGTGACGATTTAATCATTATTTCTGCTTTCTCCACACGATGTTTAATAATAAGAGAATGTGTCGATTTAATCATTATTTCTGCTTTCTCCACACGATGTTTAATAATAAGAGAATGTGACGATTTAATCATTATTTCTGCTTTCTCCACACGATGTTTAATAATAAGAGAATGTGACGATTTAATCATTATTTCTGCTTTCTCCACATGATGTTTAATAATAAGAGAATGTGTCGATTTAATCATTATTTCTGCTTTCTCCACACGATGTTTAATAATAAGAGAATGTGACGATTTAATCATTATTTCTGCTATTTCTCCACACAATGTTTAATAATAAGAGAATGTGACAATTTAATCATTATTTCTGCTTTCTCCACATGATGTTTAATAATAAGAGAATGTGTCGATTTAATCATTATTTCTGCTTTCTCCACATGATGTTTAATAATAAGAGAATGTGTCGATTTAATCATTATTTCTGCTTTCTCCACACGATGTTTAATAATAAGAGAATGTGACGATTTAATCATTATTTCTGCTATTTCTCCACACAATGTTTAATAATAAGAGAATGTGACAATTTAATCATTATTTCTGCTTTCTCCACATGATGTTTAATAATAAGAGAATGTGTCGATTTAATCATTATTTCTGCTTTCTCCACATGATGTTTAATAATAAGAGAATGTGTCGATTTAATCATTATTTCTGCTATTTCTCCACACGATGTTTAATAATAAGAGAATGTGTCGATTTAATCATTATTTCTGCTTTCTCCACATGATGTTTAATAATAAGAGAATGTGTCGATTTAATCATTATTTCTGCTATTTCTCCACATGATGTTTAATAATAAGAGAATGTGTCGATTTAATCATTATTTCTGCTATTTCTCCACATGATGTTTAATAATAAGAGAATGTGTCGATTTAATCATTATTTCTGCTATTTCTCCACATGATGTTTAATAATAAGAGAATGTGACAATTTAATCATTATTTCTGCTTTCTCCACATGATGTTTAATAATAAGAGAATGTGTCGATTTAATCATTATTTCTGCTTTCTCCACATGATGTTTAATAATAAGAGAATGTGACAATTTAATCATTATTTCTGCTTTCTCCACATGATGTTTAATAATAAGAGAATGTGACAATTTAATCATTATTTCTGCTTTCTCCACATGATGTTTAATAATAAGAGAATGTGACAATTTAATCATTATTTCTGCTTTCTCCACATGATGTTTAATAATAAGAGAATGTGTCGATTTAATCATTATTTCTGCTTTCTCCACATGATGTTTAATAATAAGAGAATGTGACAATTTAATCATTATTTCTGCTTTCTCCACATGATGTTTAATAATAAGAGAATGTGTCGATTTAATCATTATTTCTGCTTTCTCCACATGATGTTTAATAATAAGAGAATGTGTCGATTTAATCATTATTTCTGCTTTCTCCACATGATGTTTAATAATAAGAGAATGTGACAATTTAATCATTATTTCTGCTTTCTCCACATGATGTTTAATAATAAGAGAATGTGACGATTTAATCATTATTTCTGCTTTCTCCACATGATGTTTAATAATAAGAGAATGTGTCGATTTAATCATTATTTCTGCTTTCTCCACACGATGTTTAATAATAAGAGAATGTGACGATTTAATCATTATTTCTGCTATTTCTCCACACGATGTTTAATAATAAGAGAATGTGACAATTTAATCATTATTTCTGCTTTCTCCACATGATGTTTAATAATAAGAGAATGTGTCGATTTAATCATTATTTCTGCTTTCTCCACATGATGTTTAATAATAAGAGAATGTGACAATTTAATCATTATTTCTGCTTTCTCCACATGATGTTTAATAATAAGAGAATGTGTCGATTTAATCATTATTTCTGCTTTCTCCACATGATGTTTAATAATAAGAGAATGTGACAATTTAATCATTATTTCTGCTTTCTCCACATGATGTTTAATAATAAGAGAATGTGACAATTTAATCATTATTTCTGCTTTCTCCACATGATGTTTAATAATAAGAGAATGTGACAATTTAATCATTATTTCTGCTTTCTCCACATGATGTTTAATAATAAGAGAATGTGTCGATTTAATCATTATTTCTGCTTTCTCCACATGATGTTTAATAATAAGAGAATGTGACAATTTAATCATTATTTCTGCTTTCTCCACATGATGTTTAATAATAAGAGAATGTGTCGATTTAATCATTATTTCTGCTTTCTCCACATGATGTTTAATAATAAGAGAATGTGACAATTTAATCATTATTTCTGCTTTCTCCACATGATGTTTAATAATAAGAGAATGTGACAATTTAATCATTATTTCTGCTATTTCTCCATATGATGTTTAATAATAAGAGAATGTGTCGATTTAATCATTATTTCTGCTATTTCTCCATATGATGTTTAATAATAAGAGAATGTGTCGATTTAATCATTATTTCTGCTCTTTCTCCACATGATGTTTAATAATAAGAGAATGTGTCGATTTAATCAGTATTTCTGCTCTTTCTCCACATGATGTTTAATAATAAGAGATTGTGTCGATTTAATCATTATTTCTGCTTTTTCTCCACACGATGTTTAATAATAAGAGAATGTGTCGATTTAATCATTATTTCTGCTTTCTCCACATGATGTTTAATAATAAGAGAATGTGACAATTTAATCATTATTTCTGCTCTTTCTCCACATGATGTTTAATAATAAGAGAATGTGACAATTTAATCATTATTTCTGCTTTCTCCACATGATGTTTAATAATAAGAGAATGTGACAATTTAATCATTATTTCTGCTTTCTCCACATGATGTTTAATAATAAGAGAATGTGACAATTTAATCATTATTTCTGCTTTCTCCACATGATGTTTAATAATAAGAGAATGTGTCGATTTAATCATTATTTCTGCTTTCTCCACATGATGTTTAATAATAAGAGAATGTGACGATTTAATCATTATTTCTGCTTTCTCCACATGATGTTTAATAATAAGAGAATGTGACAATTTAATCATTATTTCTGCTTTCTCCACATGATGTTTAATAATAAGAGAATGTGTCGATTTAATCATTATTTCTGCTATTTCTCCATATGATGTTTAATAATAAGAGAATGTGTCGATTTAATCATTATTTCTGCTATTTCTCCACATGATGTTTAATAATAAGAGAATGTGACAATTTAATCATTATTTCTGCTTTCTCCACATGATGTTTAATAATAAGAGAATGTGACAATTTAATCATTATTTCTGCTTTCTCCACATGATGTTTAATAATTAGAGAATGTGTCGATTTAATCATTATTTCTGCTTTCTCCACAAGATGTTTAATAATAAGAGAATGTGACGATTTAATCATTATTTCTGCTTTCTCCACATGATGTTTAATAATAAGAGAATGTGACAATTTAATCATTATTTCTGCTTTCTCCACATGATGTTTAATAATAAGAGAATGTGACAATTTAATCATTATTTCTGCTTTCTCCACAAGATGTTTAATAATAAGAGAATGTGACGATTTAATCATTATTTCTGCTATTTCTCCACATGATGTTTAATAATAAGAGAATGTGACAATTTAATCATTATTTCTGCTTTCTCCACATGATGTTTAATAATAAGAGAATGTGACAATTTAATCATTATTTCTGCTTTCTCCACATGATGTTTAATAATTATAAGAGAATGTGTCGATTTAATCATTATTTCTGCTTTCTCCACAAGATGTTTAATAATAAGAGAATGTGACAATTTAATCATTATTTCTGCTTTCTCCACATGATGTTTAATAATAAGAGAATGTGACAATTTAATCATTATTTCTGCTTTCTCCACAAGATGTTTAATAATAAGAGAATGTGACGATTTAATCATTATTTCTGCTTTCTCCACATGATGTTTAATAATAAGAGAATGTGTCGATTTAATCATTATTTCTGCTTTCTCCACATGATGTTTAATAATAAGAGAATGTGACAATTTAATCATTATTTCTGCTTTCTCCACATGATGTTTAATAATAAGAGAATGTGTCGATTTAATCATTATTTCTGCTTTCTCCACATGATGTTTAATAATAAGAGAATGTGACGATTTAATCATTATTTCTGCTCTTTCTCCACATGATGTTTAATAATAAGAGAATGTGTCGATTTAATCATTATTTCTGCTATTTCTCCACATGATGTTTAATAATAAGAGAATGTGTCGATTTAATCATTATTTCTGCTTTCTCCACATGATGTTTAATAATAAGAGAATGTGACGATTTAATCATTATTTCTGCTATTTCTCCACATGATGTTTAATAATAAGAGAATGTGTCGATTTAATCATTATTTCTGCTTTCTCCACATGATGTTTAATAATAAGAGAATGTGTCGATTTAATCATTATTTCTGCTTTCTCCACATGATGTTTAATAATAAGAGAATGTGACGATTTAATCATTATTTCTGCTCTTTCTCCACATGATGTTTAATAATAAGAGAATGTGTCGATTTAATCATTATTTCTGCTTTCTCCACACGATGTTTAATAATAAGAGAATGTGTCGATTTAATCATTATTTCTGCTTTCTCCACATGATGTTTAATAATAAGAGAATGTGTCGATTTAATCATTATTTCTGCTTTCTCCACACGATGTTTAATAATAAGAGAATGTGTCGATTTAATCATTATTTCTGCTCTTTCTCCACACGATGTTTAATAATAAGAGAATGTGACGATTTAATCATTATTTCTGCTATTTCTCCACATGATGTTTAATAATAAGAGAATGTGACGATTTAATCATTATTTCTGCTCTTTCTCCACATGATGTTTAATAATAAGAGAATGTGTCGATTTAATCATTATTTCTGCTCTTTCTCCACACGATGTTTAATAATAAGAGAATGTGTCGATTTAATCATTATTTCTGCTTTCTCCACACGATGTTTAATAATAAGAGAATGTGTCGATTTAATCATTATTTCTGCTATTTCTCCACAAGATGTTTAATAATAAGAGAATGTGTCGATTTAATCATTATTTCTGCTTTCTCCACAAGATGTTTAATAATAAGAGAATGTGTCGATTTAATCATTATTTCTGCTATTTCTCCACATGATGTTTAATAATAAGAGAATGTGTCGATTTAATCATTATTTCTGCTCTTTCTCCACACGATGTTTAATAATAAGAGAATGTGTCGATTTAATCATTATTTCTGCTTTCTCCACACGATGTTTAATAATAAGAGAATGTGTCGATTTAATCATTATTTCTGCTATTTCTCCACAAGATGTTTAATAATAAGAGAATGTGTCGATTTAATCATTATTTCTGCTTTCTCCACAAGATGTTTAATAATAAGAGAATGTGTCGATTTAATCATTATTTCTGCTCTTTCTCCACAAGATGTTTAATAATAAGAGAATGTGTCGATTTAATCATTATTTCTGCTCTTTCTCCACAAGATGTTTAATAATAAGAGAATGTGACTATTTAATCATTATTTCTGCTATTTCTCCACATGATGTTTAATAATAAGAGAATGTGTCGATTTAATCATTATTTCTGCTATTTCTCCACAAGATGTTTATTAATAAGAGAATGTGACGATTTAATCATTATTTCTGCTCTTTCTCCACATGATGTTTAATAATAAGAGAATGTGTCGATTTAATCATTATTTCTGCTATTTCTCCACATGATGTTTAATAATAAGAGAATGTGTCGATTTAATCATTATTTCTGCTTTCTCCACATGATGTTTAATAATAAGAGAATGTGACGATTTAATCATTATTTCTGCTTTCTCCACATGATGTTTAATAATAAGAGAATGTGTCGATTTAATCATTATTTCTGCTTTCTCCACATGATGTTTAATAATAAGAGAATGTGACAATTTAATCATTATTTCTGCTTTCTCCACATGATGTTTAATAATAAGAGAATGTGACGATTTAATCATTATTTCTGCTCTTTCTCCACATGATGTTTAATAATAAGAGAATGTGTCGATTTAATCATTATTTCTGCTATTTCTCCACATGATGTTTAATAATAAGAGAATGTGTCGATTTAATCATTATTTCTGCTATTTCTCCACATGATGTTTAATAATAAGAGAATGTGACGATTTAATCATTATTTCTGCTCTTTCTCCACATGATGTTTAATAATAAGAGAATGTGTCGATTTAATCATTATTTCTGCTATTTCTCCACATGATGTTTAATAATAAGAGAATGTGTCGATTTAATCATTATTTCTGCTATTTCTCCACATGATGTTTAATAATAAGAGAATGTGTCGATTTAATCATTATTTCTGCTCTTTCTCCACACGATGTTTAATAATAAGAGAATGTGACGATTTAATCATTATTTCTGCTCTTTCTCCACATGATGTTTAATAATAAGAGAATGTGTCGATTTAATCATTATTTCTGCTCTTTCTCCACACGATGTTTAATAATAAGAGAATGTGTCGATTTAATCATTATTTCTGCTCTTTCTCCACACGATGTTTAATAATAAGAGAATGTGTCGATTTAATCATTATTTCTGCTCTTTCTCCACACGATGTTTAATAATAAGAGAATGTGTCGATTTAATCATTATTTCTGCTCTTTCTCCACATGATGTTTAATAATAAGAGAATGTGTCGATTTAATCATTATTTCTGCTATTTCTCCACACGATGTTTAATAATAAGAGAATGTGTCGATTTAATCATTATTTCTGCTCTTTCTCCACACGATGTTTAATAATAAGAGAATGTGACGATTTAATCATTATTTCTGCTCTTTCTCCACATGATGTTTAATAATAAGAGAATGTGTCGATTTAATCATTATTTCTGCTATTTCTCCACATGATGTTTAATAATAAGAGAATGTGTCGATTTAATCATTATTTCTGCTCTTTCTCCACATGATGTTTAATAATAAGAGAATGTGTCGATTTAATCATTATTTCTGCTTTCTCCACACGATGTTTAATAATAAGAGAATGTGTCGATTTAATCATTATTTCTGCTTTCTCCACATGATGTTTAATAATAAGAGAATGTGTCGATTTAATCATTATTTCTGCTTTCTCCACATGATGTTTAATAATAAGAGAATGTGTCGATTTAATCATTATTTCTGCTTTCTCCACACGATGTTTAATAATAAGAGAATGTGTCGATTTAATCATTATTTCTGCTCTTTCTCCACACGATGTTTAATAATAAGAGAATGTGACGATTTAATCATTATTTCTGCTATTTCTCCACATGATGTTTAATAATAAGAGAATGTGTCGATTTAATCATTATTTCTGCTCTTTCTCCACATGATGTTTAATAATAAGAGAATGTGTCGATTTAATCATTATTTCTGCTATTTCTCCACATGATGTTTAATAATAAGAGAATGTGTCGATTTAATCATTATTTCTGCTCTTTCTCCACACGATGTTTAATAATAAGAGAATGTGTCGATTTAATCATTATTTCTGCTATTTCTCCACACGATGTTTAATAATAAGAGAATGTGACGATTTAATCATTATTTCTGCTCTTTCTCCACAAGATGTTTAATAATAAGAGAATGTGTCGATTTAATCATTATTTCTGCTTTCTCCACACGATGTTTAATAATAAGAGAATGTGTCGATTTAATCATTATTTCTGCTATTTCTCCACATGATGTTTAATAATAAGAGAATGTGTCGATTTAATCATTATTTCTGCTATTTCTCCACATGATGTTTAATAATAAGAGAATGTGACGATTTAATCATTATTTCTGCTCTTTCTCCACAAGATGTTTAATAATAAGAGAATGTGTCGATTTAATCATTATTTCTGCTTTCTCCACACGATGTTTAATAATAAGAGAATGTGTCGATTTAATCATTATTTCTGCTTTCTCCACATGATGTTTAATAATAAGAGAATGTGACGATTTAATCATTATTTCTGCTATTTCTCCACATGATGTTTAATAATAAGAGAATGTGTCGATTTAATCATTATTTCTGCTCTTTCTCCACACGATGTTTAATAATAAGAGAATGTGTCGATTTAATCATTATTTCTGCTTTCTCCACACGATGTTTAATAATAAGAGAATGTGTCGATTTAATCATTATTTCTGCTTTCTCCACACGATGTTTAATAATAAGAGAATGTGTCGATTTAATCATTATTTCTGCTTTCTCCACACGATGTTTAATAATAAGAGAATGTGACGATTTAATCATTATTTCTGCTATTTCTCCACACGATGTTTAATAATAAGAGAATGTGACAATTTAATCATTATTTCTGCTTTCTCCACATGATGTTTAATAATAAGAGAATGTGTCGATTTAATCATTATTTCTGCTATTTCTCCACACGATGTTTAATAATAAGAGAATGTGTCGATTTAATCATTATTTCTGCTTTCTCCACACGATGTTTAATAATAAGAGAATGTGTCGATTTAATCATTATTTCTGCTTTCTCCACACGATGTTTAATAATAAGAGAATGTGACGATTTAATCATTATTTCTGCTTTCTCCACACGATGTTTAATAATAAGAGAATGTGTCGATTTAATCATTATTTCTGCTTTCTCCACACGATGTTTAATAATAAGAGAATGTGACGATTTAATCATTATTTCTGCTTTCTCCACACGATGTTTAATAATAAGAGAATGTGACGATTTAATCATTATTTCTGCTTTCTCCACATGATGTTTAATAATAAGAGAATGTGTCGATTTAATCATTATTTCTGCTTTCTCCACACGATGTTTAATAATAAGAGAATGTGACGATTTAATCATTATTTCTGCTATTTCTCCACACAATGTTTAATAATAAGAGAATGTGACAATTTAATCATTATTTCTGCTTTCTCCACATGATGTTTAATAATAAGACAATGTGTCGATTTAATCATTATTTCTGCTTTCTCCACATGATGTTTAATAATAAGAGAATGTGTCGATTTAATCATTATTTCTGCTATTTCTCCACACGATGTTTAATAATAAGAGAATGTGTCGATTTAATCATTATTTCTGCTTTCTCCACATGATGTTTAATAATAAGAGAATGTGTCGATTTAATCATTATTTCTGCTATTTCTCCACATGATGTTTAATAATAAGAGAATGTGTCGATTTAATCATTATTTCTGCTATTTCTCCACATGATGTTTAATAATAAGAGAATGTGTCGATTTAATCATTATTTCTGCTATTTCTCCACATGATGTTTAATAATAAGAGAATGTGACAATTTAATCATTATTTCTGCTTTCTCCACATGATGTTTAATAATAAGAGAATGTGTCGATTTAATCATTATTTCTGCTTTCTCCACATGATGTTTAATAATAAGAGAATGTGACAATTTAATCATTATTTCTGCTTTCTCCACATGATGTTTAATAATAAGAGAATGTGACAATTTAATCATTATTTCTGCTTTCTCCACATGATGTTTAATAATAAGAGAATGTGACAATTTAATCATTATTTCTGCTTTCTCCACATGATGTTTAATAATAAGAGAATGTGTCGATTTAATCATTATTTCTGCTTTCTCCACATGATGTTTAATAATAAGAGAATGTGTCGATTTAATCATTATTTCTGCTTTCTCCACATGATGTTTAATAATAAGAGAATGTGACTATTTAATCATTATTTCTGCTATTTCTCCACACGATGTTTAATAATAAGAGAATGTGACGATTTAATCATTATTTCTGCTATTTCTCCACAAGATGTTTAATAATAAGAGAATGTGTCGATTTAATCATTATTTCTGCTCTTTCTCCACACGATGTTTAATAATAAGAGAATGTGACGATTTAATCATTATTTCTGCTATTTCTCCACAAGATGTTTAATAATAAGAGAATGTGACGATTTAATCATTATTTCTGCTATTTCTCCACAAGATGTTTAATAATAAGAGAATGTGACGATTTAATCATTATTTCTGCTATTTCTCCACAAGATGTTTAATAATAAGAGAATGTGACGATTTAATCATTATTTCTGCTTTTTCTCCACACGATGTTTAATAATAAGAGAATGTGACGATTTAATCATTATTTCTGCTATTTCTCCACACGATGTTTAATAATAAGCGAATGTGTCGATTTAATCATTATTTCTGCTTTCTCCACATGATGTTTAATAATAAGAGAATGTGTCGATTTAATCATTATTTCTGCTTTCTCCACATGATGTTTAATAATAAGAGAATGTGACAATTTAATCATTATTTCTGCTTTCTCCACATGATGTTTAATAATAAGAGAATGTGACGATTTAATCATTATTTCTGCTATTTCTCCACACGATGTTTAATAATAAGAGAATGTGACGATTTAATCATTATTTCTGCTATTTCTCCACATGATGTTTAATAATAAGAGAATGTGACGATTTAATCATTATTTCTGCTATTTCTCCACATGATGTTTAATAATAAGAGAATGTGACGATTTAATCATTATTTCTGCTCTTTCTCCACACGATGTTTAATAATAAGAGAATGTGTCGATTTAATCATTATTTCTGCTATTTCTCCACACGATGTTTAATAATAAGAGAATGTGTCGATTTAATCATTATTTCTGCTATTTCTCCACAAGATGTTTAATAATAAGAGAATGTGACGATTTAATCATTATTTCTGCTATTTCTCCACAAGATGTTTAATAATAAGAGAATGTGTCGATTTAATCATTATTTCTGCTCTTTCTCCACATGATGTTTAATAATAAGAGAATGTGTCGATTTAATCATTATTTCTGCTTTCTCCACATGATGTTTAATAATAAGAGAATGTGACGATTTAATCATTATTTCTGCTTTCTCCACATGATGTTTAATAATAAGAGAATGTGACAATTTAATCATTATTTCTGCTTTCTCCACATGATGTTTAATAATAAGAGAATGTGTCGATTTAATCATTATTTCTGCTATTTCTCCACATGATGTTTAATAATAAGAGAATTTGACAATTTAATCATTATTTCTGCTTTCTCCACACGATGTTTAATAATAAGAGAATGTGTCGATTTAATCATTATTTCTGCTCTTTCTCCACATGATGTTTAATAATAACAGAATGTGTCGATTTAATCATTATTTCTGCTATTTCTCCACAAGATGTTTAATAATAAGAGAATGTGACGATTTAATCATTATTTCTGCTATTTCTCCACATGATGTTTAATAATAAGAGAATGTGACGATTTAATCATTATTTCTGCTCTTTCTCCACATGATGTTTAATAATAAGAGAATGTGACGATTTAATCATTATTTCTGCTATTTCTCCACAAGATGTTTAATAATAAGAGAATGTGACGATTTAATCATTATTTCTGCTCTTTCTCCACATGATGTTTAATAATAACAGAATGTGTCGATTTAATCATTATTTCTGCTATTTCTCCACAAGATGTTTAATAATAAGAGAATGTGTCGATTTAATCATTATTTCTGCTATTTCTCCACATGATGTTTAATAATAAGAGAATGTGACGATTTAATCATTATTTCTGCTTTCTCCACATGATGTTTAATAATAAGAGAATGTGTCGATTTAATCATTATTTCTGCTCTTTCTCCACATGATGTTTAATAATAAGAGAATGTGACGATTTAATCATTATTTCTGCTTTCTCCACATGATGTTTAATAATAAGAGAATGTGACAATTTAATCATTATTTCTGCTTTCTCCACATGATGTTTAATAATAAGAGAATGTGACGATTTAATCATTATTTCTGCTCTTTCTCCACACGATGTTTAATAATAAGAGAATGTGACGATTTAATCATTATTTCTGCTATTTCTCCACACGATGTTTAATAATAAGAGAATGTGACGATTTAATCATTATTTCTGCTCTTTCTCCACAAGATGTTTAATAATAAGAGAATGTGACGATTTAATCATTATTTCTGCTTTCTCCACATGATGTTTAATAATAAGAGAATGTGACAATTTAATCATTATTTCTGCTTTCTCCACATGATGTTTAATAATAAGAGAATGTGTCGATTTAATCATTATTTCTGCTCTTTCTCCACATGATGTTTAATAATAAGAGAATGTGACAATTTAATCATTATTTCTGCTTTCTCCACATGATGTTTAATAATAAGAGAATGTGTCGATTTAATCATTATTTCTGCTCTTTCTCCACATGATGTTTAATAATAAGAGAATGTGACAATTTAATCATTATTTCTGCTCTTTCTCCACATGATGTTTAATAATAAGAGAATGTGTCGATTTAATCATTATTTCTGCTCTTTCTCCACATGATGTTTAATAATAAGAGAATGTGACGATTTAATCATTATTTCTGCTCTTTCTCCACATGATGTTTAATAATAAGAGAATGTGTCGATTTAATCATTATTTCTGCTCTTTCTCCACATGATGTTTAATAATAAGAGAATGTGTCGATTTAATCATTATTTCTGCTCTTTCTCCACACGATGTATAATAATAAGAGAATGTGTCGATTTAATCATTATTTCTGCTTTCTCCACACGATGTTTAATAATAAGAGAATGTGTCGATTTAATCATTATTTCTGCTATTTCTCCACACGATGTTTAATAATAAGAGAATGTGACGATTTAATCATTATTTCTGCTATTTCTCCACAAGATGTTTAATAATAAGAGAATGTGACGATTTAATCATTATTTCTGCTATTTCTCCACACGATGTTTAATAATAAGAGAATGTGACTATTTAATCATTATTTCTGCTATTTCTCCACATGATGTTTAATAATAAGAGAATGTGTCGATTTAATCATTATTTCTGCTATTTCTCCACACGATGTTTAATAATAAGAGAATGTGACGATTTAATCATTATTTCTGCTATTTCTCCACAAGATGTTTAATAATAAGAGAATGTGTCGATTTAATCATTATTTCTGCTCTTTCTCCACACGATGTTTAATAATAAGAGAATGTGACGATTTAATCATTATTTCTGCTATTTCTCCACAAGATGTTTAATAATAAGAGAATGTGACGATTTAATCATTATGTTTAATTAATAAGAGAATGTGACGATTTAATCATTATTTCTGCTATTTCTCCACAAGATGTTTAATAATAAGAGAATGTGACGATTTAATCATTATTTCTGCTTTTTCTCCACACGATGTTTAATAATAAGAGAATGTGACGATTTAATCATTATTTCTGCTATTTCTCCACACGATGTTTAATAATAAGCGAATGTGTCGATTTAATCATTATTTCTGCTTTCTCCACATGATGTTTAATAATAAGAGAATGTGTCGATTTAATCATTATTTCTGCTTTCTCCACATGATGTTTAATAATAAGAGAATGTGACAATTTAATCATTATTTCTGCTTTCTCCACATGATGTTTAATAATAAGAGAATGTGACGATTTAATCATTATTTCTGCTATTTCTCCACACGATGTTTAATAATAAGAGAATGTGACGATTTAATCATTATTTCTGCTATTTCTCCACATGATGTTTAATAATAAGAGAATGTGACGATTTAATCATTATTTCTGCTATTTCTCCACATGATGTTTAATAATAAGAGAATGTGACGATTTAATCATTATTTCTGCTCTTTCTCCACACGATGTTTAATAATAAGAGAATGTGTCGATTTAATCATTATTTCTGCTATTTCTCCACACGATGTTTAATAATAAGAGAATGTGTCGATTTAATCATTATTTCTGCTATTTCTCCACAAGATGTTTAATAATAAGAGAATGTGACGATTTAATCATTATTTCTGCTATTTCTCCACAAGATGTTTAATAATAAGAGAATGTGTCGATTTAATCATTATTTCTGCTCTTTCTCCACATGATGTTTAATAATAAGAGAATGTGTCGATTTAATCATTATTTCTGCTTTCTCCACATGATGTTTAATAATAAGAGAATGTGACGATTTAATCATTATTTCTGCTTTCTCCACATGATGTTTAATAATAAGAGAATGTGACAATTTAATCATTATTTCTGCTTTCTCCACATGATGTTTAATAATAAGAGAATGTGTCGATTTAATCATTATTTCTGCTATTTCTCCACATGATGTTTAATAATAAGAGAATTTGACAATTTAATCATTATTTCTGCTTTCTCCACACGATGTTTAATAATAAGAGAATGTGTCGATTTAATCATTATTTCTGCTCTTTCTCCACATGATGTTTAATAATAACAGAATGTGTCGATTTAATCATTATTTCTGCTATTTCTCCACATGATGTTTAATAATAAGAGAATGTGTCGATTTAATCATTATTTCTGCTTTCTCCACACGATGTTTAATAATAAGAGAATGTGTCGATTTAATCATTATTTCTGCTTTCTCCACATGATGTTTAATAATAAGAGAATGTGTCGATTTAATCATTATTTCTGCTTTCTCCACATGATGTTTAATAATAAGAGAATGTGTCGATTTAATCATTATTTCTGCTTTCTCCACATGATGTTTAATAATAAGAGAATGTGACGATTTAATCATTATTTCTGCTTTCTCCACACGATGTTTAATAATAAGAGAATGTGACGATTTAATCATTATTTCTGCTTTCTCCACACGATGTTTAATAATAAGAGAATGTGACGATTTAATCATTATTTCTGCTTTCTCCACATGATGTTTAATAATAAGAGAATGTGTCGATTTAATCATTATTTCTGCTTTCTCCACACGATGTTTAATAATAAGAGAATGTGTCGATTTAATCATTATTTCTGCTATTTCTCCACACGATGTTTAATAATAAGAGAATGTGACGATTTAATCATTATTTCTGCTATTTCTCCACAAGATGTTTAATAATAAGAGAATGTGACGATTTAATCATTATTTCTGCTATTTCTCCACAAGATGTTTAATAATAAGAGAATGTGACGATTTAATCATTATTTCTGCTATTTCTCCACAAGATGTTTAATAATAAGAGAATGTGACGATTTAATCATTATTTCTGCTATTTCTCCACAAGATGTTTAATAATAAGAGAATGTGACGATTTAATCATTATTTCTGCTATTTCTCACACGATGTTTAATAATAAGAGAATGTGACTATTTAATCATTATTTCTGCTATTTCTCCACATGATGTTTAATAATGAGAGAATGTGTCGATTTAATCATTATTTCTGCTATTTCTCCACACGATGTTTAATAATAAGAGAATGTGACGATTTAATCATTATTTCTGCTATTTCTCCACAAGATGTTTAATAATAAGAGAATGTGTCGATTTAATCATTATTTCTGCTCTTTCTCCACACGATGTTTAATAATAAGAGAATGTGACGATTTAATCATTATTTCTGCTATTTCTCCACAAGATGTTTAATAATAAGAGAATGTGTCGATTTAATCATTATTTCTGCTTTCTCCACATGATGTTTAATAATAAGAGAATGTGACAATTTAATCATTATTTCTGCTTTCTCCACATGATGTTTAATAATAAGAGAATGTGACGATTTAATCATTATTTCTGCTATTTCTCCACACGATGTTTAATAATAAGAGAATGTGACGATTTAATCATTATTTCTGCTATTTCTCCACATGATGTTTAATAATAAGAGAATGTGACGATTTAATCATTATTTCTGCTATTTCTCCACATGATGTTTAATAATAAGAGAATGTGTCGATTTAATCATTATTTCTGCTATTTCTCCACACGATGTTTAATAATAAGAGAATGTGACGATTTAATCATTATTTCTGCTATTTCTCCACACGATGTTTAATAATAAGAGAATGTGACGATTTAATCATTATTTCTGCTATTTCTCCACACGATGTTTAATAATAAGAGAATGTGACGATTTAATCATTATTTCTGCTATTTCTCCACAAGATGTTTAATAATAAGAGAATGTGACGATTTAATCATTATTTCTGCTATTTCTCCACAAGATGTTTAATAATAAGAGAATGTGTCGATTTAATCATTATTTCTGCTCTTTCTCCACATGATGTTTAATAATAAGAGAATGTGTCGATTTAATCATTATTTCTGCTTTCTCCACATGATGTTTAATAATAAGAGAATGTGACAATTTAATCATTATTTCTGCTTTCTCCACATGATGTTTAATAATAAGAGAATGTGACGATTTAATCATTATTTCTGCTATTTCTCCACATGATGTTTAATAATAAGAGAATTTGACAATTTAATCATTATTTCTGCTTTCTCCACACGATGTTTAATAATAAGAGAATGTGTCGATTTAATCATTATTTCTGCTTTCTCCACATGATGTTTAATAATAAGAGAATTTGACAATTTAATCATTATTTCTGCTTTCTCCACACGATGTTTAATAATAAGAGAATGTGTCGATTTAATCATTATTTCTGCTTTCTCCACATGATGTTTAATAATAAGAGAATGTGACGATTTAATCATTATTTCTGCTTTCTCCACACGATGTTTAATAATAAGAGAATGTGACGATTTAATCATTATTTCTGCTTTCTCCACACGATGTTTAATAATAAGAGAATGTGTCGATTTAATCATTATTTCTGCTTTCTCCACACGATGTTTAATAATAAGAGAATGTGTCGATTTAATCATTATTTCTGCTTTCTCCACATGATGTTTAATAATAAGAGAATGTGTCGATTTAATCATTATTTCTGCTTTCTCCACACGATGTTTAATAATAAGAGAATGTGTCGATTTAATCATTATTTCTGCTTTCTCCACACGATGTTTAATAATAAGAGAATGTGACGATTTAATCATTATTTCTGCTTTCTCCACACGATGTTTAATAATAAGAGAATGTGACGATTTAATCATTATTTCTGCTTTCTCCACACGATGTTTAATAATAAGAGAATGTGACGATTTAATCATTATTTCTGCTTTCTCCACACGATGTTTAATAATAAGAGAATGTGTCGATTTAATCATTATTTCTGCTTTCTCCACACGATGTTTAATAATAAGAGAATGTGTCGATTTAATCATTATTTCTGCTTTCTCCACATGATGTTTAATAATAAGAGAATGTGTCGATTTAATCATTATTTCTGCTTTCTCCACACGATGTTTAATAATAAGAGAATGTGTCGATTTAATCATTATTTCTGCTTTCTCCACACGATGTTTAATAATAAGAGAATGTGTCGATTTAATCATTATTTCTGCTTTCTCCACACGATGTTTAATAATAAGAGAATGTGTCGATTTAATCATTATTTCTGCTTTCTCCACAAGATGTTTAATAATAAGAGAATTTGACAATTTAATCATTATTTCTGCTTTCTCCACATGATGTTTAATAATAAGAGAATGTGACGATTTAATCATTATTTCTGCTATTTCTCCACATGATGTTTAATAATAAGAGAATTTGACAATTTAATCATTATTTCTGCTATTTCTCCACATGATGTTTAATAATAAGAGAATGTGACGATTTAATCATTATTTCTGCTATTTCTCCACATGATGTTTAATAATAAGAGAATTTGACAATTTAATCATTATTTCTGCTTTCTCCACATGATGTTTAATAATAAGAGAATGTGTCGATTTAATCATTATTTCTGCTATTTCTCCACATGATGTTTAATAATAAGAGAATTTGACAATTTAATCATTATTTCTGCTATTTCTCCACACGATGTTTAATAATAAGAGAATGTGTCGATTTAATCATTATTTCTGCTTTCTCCACATGATGTTTAATAATAAGAGAATGTGACGATTTAATCATTATTTCTGCTTTCTCCACATGATGTTTAATAATAAGAGAATGTGTCGATTTAATCATTATTTCTGCTATTTCTCCACACGATGTTTAATAATAAGAGAATGTGACGATTTAATCATTATTTCTGCTATTTCTCCACACGATGTTTAATAATAAGAGAATGTGACGATTTAATCATTATTTCTGCTATTTCTCCACAAGATGTTTAATAATAAGAGAATGTGACGATTTAATCATTATTTCTGCTATTTCTCCACAAGATGTTTAATAATAAGAGAATGTGACGATTTAATCATTATTTCTGCTCTTTCTCCACACGATGTTTAATAATAAGAGAATGTGACTATTTAATCATTATTTCTGCTTTTTCTCCACATGATGTTTAATAATAAGGGAATGTGACAATTTAATCATTATTTCTGCTATTTCTCCACATGATGTTTAATAATAAGAGAATGTGTCGATTTAATCATTATTTCTGCTTTCTCCACATGATGTTTAATAATAAGAGAATGTGTCGATTTAATCATTATTTCTGCTCTTTCTCCACATGATGTTTAATAATAAGAGAATGTGTCGATTTAATCATTATTTCTGCTTTCTCCACATGATGTTTAATAATAAGAGAATGTGACGATTTGATCATTATTTCTGCTTTCTCCACATGATGTTTAATTAATAAGAGAATGTGTCGATTTAATCATTATTTCTGCTATTTCTCCACATGATGTTTAATAATAAGAGAATGTGACAATTTAATCATTATTTCTGCTTTCTCCACATGATGTTTAATAATAAGAGAATGTGACGATTTAATCATTATTTCTGCTATTTCTCCACACGATGTTTAATAATAAGAGAATGTGACGATTTAATCATTATTTCTGCTATTTCTCCACATGATGTTTAATAATAAGAGAATGTGACGATTTAATCATTATTTCTGCTATTTCTCCACATGATGTTTAATAATAAGAGAATGTGTCGATTTAATCATTATTTCTGCTATTTCTCCACACGATGTTTAATAATAAGAGAATGTGTCGATTTAATCATTATTTCTGCTATTTCTCCACAAGATGTTTAATAATAAGAGAATGTGACGATTTAATCATTATTTCTGCTATTTCTCCACAAGATGTTTAATAATAAGAGAATGTGTCGATTTAATCATTATTTCTGCTCTTTCTCCACATGATGTTTAATAATAAGAGAATGTGTCGATTTAATCATTATTTCTGCTTTCTCCACATGATGTTTAATAATAAGAGAATGTGACGATTTAATCATTATTTCTGCTTTCTCCACACGATGTTTAATAATAAGAGAATGTGACGATTTAATCATTATTTCTGCTTTCTCCACATGATGTTTAATAATAAGAGAATGTGTCGATTTAATCATTATTTCTGCTTTCTCCACACGATGTTTAATAATAAGAGAATGTGTCGATTTAATCATTATTTCTGCTATTTCTCCACACGATGTTTAATAATAAGAGAATGTGACGATTTAATCATTATTTCTGCTATTTCTCCACAAGATGTTTAATAATAAGAGAATGTGACGATTTAATCATTATTTCTGCTATTTCTCCACAAGATGTTTAATAATAAGAGAATGTGACGATTTAATCATTATTTCTGCTATTTCTCCACAAGATGTTTATTTAATAATAAGAGAATGTGACGATTTAATCATTATTTCTGCTCTTTCTCCACATGATGTTTAATAATAAGAGAATGTGACGATTTAATCATTATTTCTGCTCTTTCTCCACATGATGTTTAATAATAAGAGAATGTGTCGATTTAATCATTATTTCTGCTCTTTCTCCACATGATGTTTAATAATAAGAGAATGTGTCGATTTAATCATTATTTCTGCTCTTTCTCCACACGATGTATAATAATAAGAGAATGTGTCGATTTAATCATTATTTCTGCTTTCTCCACACGATGTTTAATAATAAGAGAATGTGTCGATTTAATCATTATTTCTGCTATTTCTCCACACGATGTTTAATAATAAGAGAATGTGACGATTTAATCATTATTTCTGCTATTTCTCCACAAGATGTTTAATAATAAGAGAATGTGACGATTTAATCATTATTTCTGCTATTTCTCCACAAGATGTTTAATAATAAGAGAATGTGACGATTTAATCATTATTTCTGCTATTTCTCCACAAGATGTTTAATAATAAGAGAATGTGACGATTTAATCATTATTTCTGCTATTTCTCACACGATGTTTAATAATAAGAGAATGTGACTATTTAATCATTATTTCTGCTATTTCTCCACATGATGTTTAATAATGAGAGAATGTGTCGATTTAATCATTATTTCTGCTATTTCTCCACACGATGTTTAATAATAAGAGAATGTGACGATTTAATCATTATTTCTGCTATTTCTCCACAAGATGTTTAATAATAAGAGAATGTGTCGATTTAATCATTATTTCTGCTCTTTCTCCACACGATGTTTAATAATAAGAGAATGTGACGATTTAATCATTATTTCTGCTATTTCTCCACAAGATGTTTAATAATAAGAGAATGTGTCGATTTAATCATTATTTCTGCTTTCTCCACATGATGTTTAATAATAAGAGAATGTGACAATTTAATCATTATTTCTGCTTTCTCCACATGATGTTTAATAATAAGAGAATGTGACGATTTAATCATTATTTCTGCTATTTCTCCACACGATGTTTAATAATAAGAGAATGTGACGATTTAATCATTATTTCTGCTATTTCTCCACATGATGTTTAATAATAAGAGAATGTGACGATTTAATCATTATTTCTGCTATTTCTCCACATGATGTTTAATAATAAGAGAATGTGTCGATTTAATCATTATTTCTGCTATTTCTCCACACGATGTTTAATAATAAGAGAATGTGACGATTTAATCATTATTTCTGCTATTTCTCCACACGATGTTTAATAATAAGAGAATGTGACGATTTAATCATTATTTCTGCTATTTCTCCACACGATGTTTAATAATAAGAGAATGTGACGATTTAATCATTATTTCTGCTATTTCTCCACAAGATGTTTAATAATAAGAGAATGTGACGATTTAATCATTATTTCTGCTATTTCTCCACAAGATGTTTAATAATAAGAGAATGTGTCGATTTAATCATTATTTCTGCTCTTTCTCCACATGATGTTTAATAATAAGAGAATGTGTCGATTTAATCATTATTTCTGCTTTCTCCACATGATGTTTAATAATAAGAGAATGTGACGATTTAATCATTATTTCTGCTTTCTCCACATGATGTTTAATAATAAGAGAATGTGACGATTTAATCATTATTTCTGCTTTCTCCACATGATGTTTAATAATAAGAGAATGTGTCGATTTAATCATTATTTCTGCTTTCTCCACATGATGTTTAATAATAAGAGAATGTGACGATTTAATCATTATTTCTGCTTTCTCCACATGATGTTTAATAATAAGAGAATGTGTCGATTTAATCATTATTTCTGCTTTCTCCACAAGATGTTTAATAATAAGAGAATGTGACGATTTAATCATTATTTCTGCTATTTCTCCACATGATGTTTAATAATAAGAGAATGTGACGATTTAATCATTATTTCTGCTTTCTCCACATGATGTTTAATAATAAGAGAATGTGTCGATTTAATCATTATTTCTGCTTTCTCCACATGATGTTTAATAATAAGAGAATGTGACGATTTAATCATTATTTCTGCTTTCTCCACATGATGTTTAATAATAAGAGAATGTGACGATTTAATCATTATTTCTGCTTTCTCCACATGATGTTTAATAATAAGAGAATGTGACGATTTAATCATTATTTCTGCTTTCTCCACATGATGTTTAATAATAAGAGAATGTGTCGATTTAATCATTATTTCTGCTTTCTCCACATGATGTTTAATAATAAGAGAATGTGACAATTTAATCATTATTTCTGCTTTCTCCACATGATGTTTAATAATAAGAGAATGTGACGATTTAATCATTATTTCTGCTATTTCTCCACATGATGTTTAATAATAAGAGAATTTGACAATTTAATCATTATTTCTGCTTTCTCCACATGATGTTTAATAATAAGAGAATTTGACAATTTAATCATTATTTCTGCTTTCTCCACACGATGTTTAATAATAAGAGAATGTGTCGATTTAATCATTATTTCTGCTTTCTCCACATGATGTTTAATAATAAGAGAATGTGACGATTTAATCATTATTTCTGCTTTCTCCACACGATGTTTAATAATAAGAGAATGTGACGATTTAATCATTATTTCTGCTTTCTCCACACGATGTTTAATAATAAGAGAATGTGACGATTTAATCATTATTTCTGCTTTCTCCACATGATGTTTAATAATAAGAGAATGTGTCGATTTAATCATTATTTCTGCTTTCTCCACACGATGTTTAATAATAAGAGAATGTGTCGATTTAATCATTATTTCTGCTTTCTCCACAAGATGTTTAATAATAAGAGAATGTGACAATTTAATCATTATTTCTGCTTTCTCCACATGATGTTTAATAATAAGAGAATGTGACGATTTAATCATTATTTCTGCTATTTCTCCACATGATGTTTAATAATAAGAGAATTTGACAATTTAATCATTATTTCTGCTATTTCTCCACATGATGTTTAATAATAAGAGAATGTGACGATTTAATCATTATTTCTGCTATTTCTCCACATGATGTTTAATAATAAGAGAATTTGACAATTTAATCATTATTTCTGCTTTCTCCACATGATGTTTAATAATAAGAGAATGTGTCGATTTAATCATTATTTCTGCTATTTCTCCACACGATGTTTAATAATAAGAGAATGTGACGATTTAATCATTATTTCTGCTATTTCTCCACACGATGTTTAATAATAAGAGAATGTGACGATTTAATCATTATTTCTGCTATTTCTCCACAAGATGTTTAATAATAAGAGAATGTGACGATTTAATCATTATTTCTGCTATTTCTCCACAAGATGTTTAATAATAAGAGAATGTGACGATTTAATCATTATTTCTGCTCTTTCTCCACACGATGTTTAATAATAAGAGAATGTGACAATTTAATCATTATTTCTGCTTTTTCTCCACATGATGTTTAATAATAAGAGAATGTGTCGATTTAATCATTATTTCTGCTTTCTCCACATGATGTTTAATAATAAGAGAATGTGTCGATTTAATCATTATTTCTGCTTTCTCCACATGATGTTTAATAATAAGAGAATGTGTCGATTTAATCATTATTTCTGCTTTCTCCACATGATGTTTAATAATAAGAGAATGTGTCGATTTAATCATTATTTCTGCTCTTTCTCCACATGATGTTTAATAATAAGAGAATGTGTCGATTTAATCATTATTTCTGCTTTCTCCACATGATGTTTAATAATAAGAGAATGTGACGATTTGATCATTATTTCTGCTTTCTCCACATGATGTTTAATTAATAAGAGAATGTGTCGATTTAATCATTATTTCTGCTATTTCTCCACATGATGTTTAATAATAAGAGAATGTGTCGATTTAATCATTATTTCTGCTTTCTCCACATGATGTTTAATAATAAGAGAATGTGTCGATTTAATCATTATTTCTGCTTTCTCCACATGATGTTTAATAATAAGAGAATGTGTCGATTTAATCATTATTTCTGCTATTTCTCCACATGATGTTTAATAATAAGAGAATGTGTCGATTTAATCATTATTTCTGCTATTTCTCCACAAGATGTTTAATAATAAGAGAATGTGTCGATTTAATCATTATTTCTGCTTTCTCCACATGATGTTTAATAATAAGAGAATGTGACGATTTGATCATTATTTCTGCTTTCTCCACATGATGTTTAATTAATAAGAGAATGTGTCGATTTAATCATTATTTCTGCTATTTCTCCACATGATGTTTAATAATAAGAGAATGTGTCGATTTAATCATTATTTCTGCTTTCTCCACATGATGTTTAATAATAAGAGAATGTGTCGATTTAATCATTATTTCTGCTATTTCTCCACATGATGTTTAATAATAAGAGAATGTGTCGATTTAATCATTATTTCTGCTTTCTCCACATGATGTTTAATAATAAGAGAATGTGTCGATTTAATCATTATTTCTGCTTTCTCCACATGATGTTTAATAATAAGAGAATGTGTCGTTTTAATCATTATTTCTGCTTTCTCCACATGATGTTTAATAATAAGAGAATGTGTCGATTTAATCATTATTTCTGCTTTCTCCACATGATGTTTAATAATAAGAGAATGTGACGATTTAATCATTATTTCTGCTTTCTCCACATGATGTTTAATAATAAGAGAATGTGACAATTTAATCATTATTTCTGCTTTCTCCACATGATGTTTAATAATAAGAGAATGTGTCGATTTAATCATTATTTCTGCTTTCTCCACATGATGTTTAATAATAAGAGAATGTGACAATTTAATCATTATTTCTGCTTTCTCCACATGATGTTTAATAATAAGAGAATGTGTCGATTTAATCATTATTTCTGCTTTCTCCACAAGATGTTTAATAATAAGAGAATGTGTCGATTTAATCATTATTTCTGCTTTCTCCACATGATGTTTAATAATAAGAGAATGTGTCGATTTAATCATTATTTCTGCTATTTCTCCACACGATGTTTAATAATAAGAGAATGTGTCGATTTAATCATTATTTCTGCTTTCTCCACATGATGTTTAATAATAAGAGAATGTGTCGATTTAATCATTATTTCTGCTTTCTCCACATGATGTTTAATAATAAGAGAATGTGTCGATTTAATCATTATTTCTGCTTTCTCCACATGATGTTTAATAATAAGAGAATGTGTCGATTTAATCATTATTTCTGCTCTTTCTCCACATGATGTTTAATAATAAGTGAATGTGTCGATTTAATCATTATTTCTGCTTTCTCCACATGATGTTTAATAATAAGAGAATGTGTCGATTTAATCATTATTTCTGCTCTTTCTCCACACGATGTTTAATAATAAGAGAATGTGTCGATTTAATCATTATTTCTGCTATTTCTCCACATGATGTTTAATAATAAGAGAATGTGTCGATTTAATCATTATTTCTGCTTTCTCCACATGATGTTTAATAATAAGAGAATGTGTCGATTTAATCATTATTTCTGCTTTCTCCACATGATGTTTAATAATAAGAGAATGTGTCGATTTAATCATTATTTCTGCTTTCTCCACATGATGTTGAATAATAAGAGAATGTGTCGATTTAATCATTATTTCTGCTTTCTCCACATGATGTTTAATAATAAGAGAATGTGTCGATTTAATCATTATTTCTGCTTTCTCCACATGATGTTTAATAATAAGAGAATGTGTCGATTTAATCATTATTTCTGCTATTTCTCCACATGATGTTTAATAATAAGAGAATGTGTCGATTTAATCATTATTTCTGCTATTTCTCCACATGATGTTTAATAATAAGAGAATGTGTCGATTTAATCATTATTTCTGCTTTCTCCACATGATGTTTAATAATAAGAGAATGTGTCGATTTAATCATTATTTCTGCTTTCTCCACATGATGTTTAATAATAAGAGAATGTGTCGATTTAATCATTATTTCTGCTATTTCTCCACATGATGTTTAATAATAAGAGAATGTGACGATTTAATCATTATTTCTGCTTTCTCCACATGATGTTTAATAATAAGAGAATGTGTCGATTTAATCATTATTTCTGCTCTTTCTCCACACGATGTTTAATAATAAGAGAATGTGTCGATTTAATCATTATTTCTGCTTTCTCCACATGATGTTTAATAATAAGAGAATGTGTCGATTTAATCATTATTTCTGCTTTCTCCACATGATGTTTAATAATAAGAGAATGTGTCGATTTAATCATTATTTCTGCTTTCTCCACATGATGTTTAATAATAAGAGAATGTGTCGATTTAATCATTATTTCTGCTATTTCTCCACATGATGTTTAATAATAAGAGAATGTGACGATTTAATCATTATTTCTGCTTTCTCCACATGATGTTTAATAATAAGAGAATGTGACGATTTAATCATTATTTCTGCTATTTCTCCACATGATGTTTAATAATAAGAGAATGTGACGATTTAATCATTATTTCTGCTTTCTCCACATGATGTTTAATAATAAGAGAATGTGATGATTTAATCATTATTTCTGCTTTCTCCACATGATGTTTAATAATAAGAGAATGTGACAATTTAATCATTATTTCTGCTTTCTCCACATGATGTTTAATAATAAGAGAATGTGTCGATTTAATCATTATTTCTGCTCTTTCTCCACATGATGTTTAATAATAAGAGAATGTGTCGATTTAATCATTATTTCTGCTATTTCTCCGCATGATGTTTAATAATAACAGAATGTGTCGATTTAATCATTATTTCGGCTCTTTCTCCACAAGATGTTTAATAATAAGAGAATGTGTCGATTTAATCATTATTTCTGCTATTTCTCCACATGATGTTTAATAATAAGAGAATGTGTCGATTTAATCATTATTTCTGCTCTTTCTCCACAAGATGTTTAATAATAAGAGAATGTGTCGATTTAATCATTATTTCTGCTCTTTCTCCACATGATGTTTAATAATAAGAGAATGTGTCGATTTAATCATTATTTCTGCTATTTCTCCACACGATGTTTAATAATAAGAGAATGTGACGATTTAATCATTATTTCTGCTATTTCTCCACAAGATGTTTAATAATAAGAGAATGTGACGATTTAATCATTATTTCTGCTTTCTCCACATGATGTTTAATAATAAGAGAATGTGACGATTTAATCATTATTTCTGCTTTCTCCACATGATGTTTAATAATAAGAGAATGTGACGATTTAATCATTATTTCTGCTTTCTCCACACGATGTTTAATAATAAGAGAATGTGTCGATTTAATCATTATTTCTGCTATTTCTCCACATGATGTTTAATAATAAGAGAATGTGTCGATTTAATCATTATTTCTGCTATTTCTCCACACGATGTTTAATAATAAGAGAATGTGTCGATTTAATCATTATTTCTGCTATTTCTCCACACGATGTTTAATAATAAGAGAATGTGACGATTTAATCATTATTTCTGCTATTTCTCCACAAGATGTTTAATAATAAGAGAATGTGACGATTTAATCATTATTTCTGCTATTTCTCCACAAGATGTTTAATAAATAAGAGAATGTGACGATTTAATCATTATTTCTGCTCTTTCTCCACACGATGTTTAATAATAAGAGAATGTGACTATTTAATCATTATTTCTGCTTTCTCCACATGATGTTTAATAATAAGAGAATGTGACGATTTAATCATTATTTCTGCTATTTCTCCACACGATGTTTAATAATAAGAGAATGTGACGATTTAATCATTATTTCTGCTATTTCTCCACAAGATGTTTAATAATAAGAGAATGTGACGATTTAATCATTATTTCTGCTATTTCTCCACAAGATGTTTAATAAATAAGAGAATGTGACGATTTAATCATTATTTCTGCTCTTTCTCCACACGATGTTTAATAATAAGAGAATGTGACGATTTAATCATTATTTCTGCTCTTTCTCCACATGATGTTTAATAATAAGAGAATGTGACTATTTAATCATTATTTCTGCTTTTTCTCCACATGATGTTTAATAATAAGAGAATGTGACAATTTAATCATTATTTCTGCTATTTCTCCACATGATGTTTAATAATAAGAGAATGTGTCGATTTAATCATTATTTCTGCTTTCTCCACATGATGTTTAATAATAAGAGAATGTGTCGATTTAATCATTATTTCTGCTTTCTCCACATGATGTTTAATAATAAGAGAATGTGTCGATTTAATCATTATTACTGCTGTTTCTCCACACGATGTTTAATAATAAGAGACTGTGTCGATTTAATCATTATTACTGCTTTCTCCACAAGATGTTTAATAATAAGAGAATGTGTCGATTTAATCATTATTTCTGCTATTTCTCCACATGATGTTTAATAATAAGAGAATGTGTCGATTTAATCATTATTTCTGCTCTTTCTCCACATGATGTTTAATAATAAGAGAATGTGTCGATTTAATCATTATTACTGCTGTTTCTCCACATGATGTTTAATAATAAGAGAATGTGTCGATTTAATCATTATTACTGCTGTTTCTCCACATGATGTTTAATAATAAGAGAATGTGTCGATTTAATCATTATTTCTGCTCTTTCTCCACATGATGTTTAATAATAAGAGAATGTGACGATTTAATCATTATTTCTGCTCTTTCTCCACATGATGTTTAATAATAAGAGAATGTGTCGATTTAATCATTATTACTGCTGTTTCTCCACATGATGTTTAATAATAAGAGAATGTGTCGATTTAATCATTATTTCTGCTCTTTCTCCACATGATGTTTAATAATAAGAGAATGTGACGATTTAATCATTATTTCTGCTCTTTCTCCACATGATGTTTAATAATAAGAGAATGTGACAATTTAATCATTATTTCTGCTCTTTCTCCACACGATGTTTAATAATAAGAGAATGTGTCGATTTAATCATTATTTCTGCTCTTTCTCCACAAGATGTTTAATAATAAGAGAATGTGTCGATTTAATCATTATTTCTGCTCTTTCTCCACATGATGTTTAATAATAAGAGAATGTGTCGATTTAATCATTATTTCTGCTCTTTCTCCACAAGATGTTTAATAATAAGAGAATGTGTCGATTTAATCATTATTACTGCTGTTTCTCCACATGATGTTTAATAATAAGAGAATGTGTCGATTTAATCATTATTACTGCTGTTTCTCCACATGATGTTTAATAATAAGAGAATGTGTCGATTTAATCATTATTACTGCTGTTTCTCCACATGATGTTTAATAATAAGAGAATGTGTCGATTTAATCATTATTTCTGCTCTTTCTCCACATGATGTTTAATAATAAGAGAATGTGACGATTTAATCATTATTTCTGCTATTTCTCCACATGATGTTTAATAATAAGAGAATGTGTCGATTTAATCATTATTTCTGCTCTTTCTCCACAAGATGTTTAATAATAAGAGAATGTGACAATTTAATCATTATTTCTGCTATTTCTCCACAAGATGTTTAATAATAAGAGAATGTGACAATTTAATCATTATTTCTGCTATTTCTCCACAAGATGTTTAATAATAAGAGAATGTGACAATTTAATCATTATTTCTGCTCTTTCTCCACAAGATGTTTAATAATAAGAGAATGTGACGATTTAATCATTATTTCTGCTATTTCTCCACATGATGTTTAATAATAAGAGAATGTGTCGATTTAATCATTATTTCTGCTCTTTCTCCACATGATGTTTAATAATAAGAGAATGTGACGATTTAATCATTATTTCTGCTCTTTCTCCACAAGATGTTTAATAATAAGAGAATGTGACGATTTAATCATTATTTCTGCTCTTTCTCCACATGATGTTTAATAATAAGAGAATGTGTCGATTTAATCATTATTACTGCTGTTTCTCCACATGATGTTTAATAATAAGAGAATGTGACGATTTAATCATTATTTCTGCTTTCTCCACATGATGTTTAATAATAAGAGAATGTGTCGATTTAATCATTATTTCTGCTATTTCTCCACATGATGTTTAATAATAAGAGAATGTGTCGATTTAATCATTATTTCTGCTTTCTCCACATGATGTTTAATAATAAGAGAATGTGTCGATTTAATCATTATTTCTGCTTTCTCCACATGATGTTTAATAATAAGAGAATGTGTCGATTTAATCATTATTTCTGCTATTTCTCCACATGATGTTTAATAATAAGAGAATGTGTCGATTTAATCATTATTTCTGCTATTTCTCCACATGATGTTTAATAATAAGAGAATGTGTCGATTTAATCATTATTTCTGCTATTTCTCCACATGATGTTTAATAATAAGAGAATGTGTCGATTTAATCATTATTTCTGCTATTTCTCCACATGATGTTTAATAATAAGAGAATGTGTCGATTTAATCATTATTTCTGCTTTCTCCACAAGATGTTTAATAATAAGAGACTGTGTCGATTTAATCATTATTTCTGCTATTTCTCCACATGATGTTTAATAATAAGAGAATGTGTCGATTTAATCATTATTTCTGCTATTTCTCCACATGATGTTTAATAATAAGAGAATGTGTCGATTTAATCATTATTTCTGCTATTTCTCCACATGATGTTTAATAATAAGAGAATGTGTCGATTTAATCATTATTTCTGCTATTTCTCCACATGATGTTTAATAATAAGAGAATGTGTCGATTTAATCATTATTTCTGCTATTTCTCCACATGATGTTTAATAATAAGAGAATGTGTCGATTTAATCATTATTTCTGCTATTTCTCCACATGATGTTTAATAATAAGAGAATGTGTCGATTTAATCATTATTTCTGCTTTCTCCACAAGATGTTTAATAATAAGAGAATGTGTCGATTTAATCATTATTTCTGCTATTTCTCCACATGATGTTTAATAATAAGAGAATGTGTCGATTTAATCATTATTTCTGCTTTCTCCACACGATGTTTAATAATAAGAGAATGTGTCGATTTAATCATTATTTCTGCTATTTCTCCACATGATGTTTAATAATAAGAGAATGTGTCGATTTAATCATTATTTCTACTTTCTCCACATGATGTTTAATAATAAGAGAATGTGTCGATTTAATCATTATTTCTGCTTTCTCCACACGATGTTTAATAATAAGAGAATGTGACAATTTAATCATTATTTCTGCTTTCTCCACATGATGTTTAATAATAAGAGAATGTGTCGATTTAATCATTATTTCTGCTTTCTCCACACGATGTTTAATAATAAGAGAATGTGACGATTTAATCATTATTTCTGCTGTTTCTCCACATGATGTTTAATAATAAGAGAATGTGTCGATTTAATCATTATTTCTGCTGTTTCTCCACATGATGTTTAATAATAAGAGAATGTGTCGATTTAATCATTATTTCTGCTTTCTCCACACGATGTTTAATAATAAGAGAATGTGACGATTTAATCATTATTTCTGCTGTTTCTCCACATGATGTTTAATAATAAGAGAATGTGACGATTTAATCATTATTTCTGCTGTTTCTCCACATGATGTTTAATAATAAGAGAATGTGTCGATTTAATCATTATTTCTGCTATTTCTCCACATGATGTTTAATAATAAGAGAATGTGTCGATTTAATCATTATTTCTGCTTTCTCCACATGATGTTTAATAATAAGAGAATGTGTCGATTTAATCATTATTTCTGCTCTTTCTGCACACGATGTTTAATAATAAGAGAATGTGTCGATTTAATCATTATTTCTGCTCTTTCTCCACACGATGTTTAATAATAAGAGAATGTGACGATTTAATCATTATTTCTGCTCTTTCTCCACACGATGTTTAATAATAAGAGAATGTGACGATTTAATCATTATTTCTGCTCTTTCTCCACATGATGTTTAATAATAAGAGAATGTGTCGATTTAATCATTATTTCTGCTATTTCTCCACACGATGTTTAATAATAAGAGAATGTGTCGATTTAATCATTATTTCTGCTCTTTCTGCACACGATGTTTAATAATAAGAGAATGTGTCGATTTAATCATTATTTCTGCTCTTTCTCCACACGATGTTTAATAATAAGAGAATGTGACGATTTAATCATTATTTCTGCTCTTTCTCCACACGATGTTTAATAATAAGAGAATGTGACGATTTAATCATTATTTCTGCTCTTTCTCCACACGATGTTTAATAATAAGAGAATGTGTCGATTTAATCATTATTTCTGCTTTTTCTCCACATGATGTTTAATAATAAGAGAATGTGTCGATTTAATCATTATTTCTGCTTTCTCCACATGATGTTTAATAATAAGAGAATGTGTCGATTTAATCATTATTTCTGCTCTTTCTGCACACGATGTTTAATAATAAGAGAATGTGTCGATTTAATCATTATTTCTGCTCTTTCTCCACACGATGTTTAATAATAAGAGAATGTGACGATTTAATCGTTATTTCTGCTATTTCTCCACATGATGTTTAATAATAAGAGAATGTGACGATTTAATCATTATTTCTGCTCTTTCTCCACATGATGTTTAATAATAAGAGAATGTGTCGATTTAATCATTATTTCTGCTATTTCTCCACACGATGTTTAATAATAAGAGAATGTGACGATTTAATCATTATTTCTGCTATTTCTCCACAAGATGTTTAATAATAAGAGAATGTGACGATTTAATCATTATTTCTGCTATTTCTCCACACGATGTTTAATAATAAGAGAATGTGACGATTTAATCATTATTTCTGCTGTTTCGCCACATGATGTTTAATAATAAGAGAATGTGACGATTTAATCATTATTTCTGCTATTTCTCCACACGATGTTTAATAATAAGAGAATGTGACGATTTAATCATTATTTCTGCTATTTCTCCACAAGATGTTTAATAATAAGAGAATGTGACGATTTAATCATTATTTCTGCTATTTCTCCACAAGATGTTTAATAATAAGAGAATGTGACGATTTAATCATTATTTCTGCTATTTCTCCACACGATGTTTAATAATAAGAGAATGTGACGATTTAATCATTATTTCTGCTATTTCTCCACATGATGTTTAATAATAAGAGAATGTGACGATTTAATCATTATTTCTGCTGTTTCGCCACATGATGTTTAATAATAAGAGAATGTGACGATTTAATCATTATTTCTGCTGTTTCTCCACATGATGTTTAATAATAAGAGAATGTGACGATTTAATCATTATTTCTGCTGTTTCTCCACATGATGTTTAATAATAAGAGAATGTGACGATTTAATCATTATTTCTGCTGTTTCTCCACATGATGTTTAATAATAAGAGAATGTGACGATTTAATCATTATTTCTGCTCTTTCTCCACATGATGTTTAATAATAAGAGAATGTGTCGATTTAATCATTATTTCTGCTATTTCTCCACACGATGTTTAATAATAAGAGAATGTGACGATTTAATCATTATTTCTGCTATTTCTCCACAAGATGTTTAATAATAAGAGAATGTGACGATTTAATCATTATTTCTGCTATTTCTCCACACGATGTTTAATAATAAGAGAATGTGACGATTTAATCATTATTTCTGCTGTTTCGCCACATGATGTTTAATAATAAGAGAATGTGACGATTTAATCATTATTTCTGCTATTTCTCCACACGATGTTTAATAATAAGAGAATGTGACGATTTAATCATTATTTCTGCTATTTCTCCACAAGATGTTTAATAATAAGAGAATGTGACGATTTAATCATTATTTCTGCTATTTCTCCACAAGATGTTTAATAATAAGAGAATGTGACGATTTAATCATTATTTCTGCTATTTCTCCACACGATGTTTAATAATAAGAGAATGTGACGATTTAATCATTATTTCTGCTATTTCTCCACATGATGTTTAATAATAAGAGAATGTGACGATTTAATCATTATTTCTGCTGTTTCGCCACATGATGTTTAATAATAAGAGAATGTGACGATTTAATCATTATTTCTGCTGTTTCTCCACATGATGTTTAATAATAAGAGAATGTGACGATTTAATCATTATTTCTGCTGTTTCTCCACATGATGTTTAATAATAAGAGAATGTGACGATTTAATCATTATTTCTGCTGTTTCTCCACATGATGTTTAATAATAAGAGAATGTGACGATTTAATCATTATTTCTGCTCTTTCTCCACATGATGTTTAATAATAAGAGAATGTGTCGATTTAATCATTATTTCTGCTCTTTCTCCACACGATGTTTAATTAATAAGAGAATGTGACGATTTAATCATTATTTCTGCTTTTTCTCCACACGATGTTTAATAATAAGAGAATGTGACGATTTAATCATTATTTCTGCTTTCTCCACATGATGTTTAATAATAAGAGAATGTGTCGATTTAATCATTATTTCTGCTTTCTCCACATGATGTTTAATAATAAGAGAATGTGACAATTTAATCATTATTTCTGCTTTCTCCACATGATGTTTAATTAATAAGAGAATGTGACAATTTAATCATTATTTCTGCTTTCTCCACATGATGTTTAATAACAAGAGAATGTGTCGATTTAATCATTATTTCTGCTTTTTCTCCACATGATGTTTAATAATAAGAGAATGTGTCGATTTAATCATTATTTCTGCTATTTCTCCACACGATGTTTAATAATAAGAGAATGTGACGATTTAATCATTATTTCTGCTTTCTCCACACGATGTTTAATAATAAGAGAATGTGTCGATTTAATCATTATTTCTGCTATTTCTCCACATGATGTTTAATAATAAGAGAATGTGACGATTTAATCATTATTTCTGCTTTCTCCACACGATGTTTAATAATAAGAGAATGTGTCGATTTAATCATTATTTCTGCTTTCTCCACACGATGTTTAATAATAAGAGAATGTGACGATTTAATCATTATTTCTGCTTTCTCCACATGATGTTTAATAATAAGAGAATGTGTCGATTTAATCATTATTTCTGCTATTTCTCCACAAGATGTTTAATAATAAGAGAATGTGACGATTTAATCATTATTTCTGCTATTTCTCCACACGATGTTTAATAATAAGAGAATGTGACGATTTAATCATTATTTCTGCTATTTCTCCACACGATGTTTAATAATAAGAGAATGTGTCGATTTAATCATTATTTCTGCTATTTCTCCACAAGATGTTTAATAATAAGAGAATGTGACAATTTAATCATTATTTCTGCTTTCTCCACATGATGTTTAATAACAAGAGAATGTGTCGATTTAATCATTATTTCTGCTTTTTCTCCACATGATGTTTAATAATAAGAGAATGTGTCGATTTAATCATTATTTCTGCTATTTCTCCACATGATGTTTAATAATAAGAGAATGTGACGATTTAATCATTATTTCTGCTTTCTCCACACGATGTTTAATAATAAGAGAATGTGACGATTTAATCATTATTTCTGCTATTTCTCCACACGATGTTTAATAATAAGAGAATGTGTCGATTTAATCATTATTTCTGCTATTTCTCCACACGATGTTTAATAATAAGAGAATGTGACGATTTAATCATTATTTCTGCTTTCTCCACACGATGTTTAATAATAAGAGAATGTGACGATTTAATCATTATTTCTGCTATTTCTCCACACGATGTTTAATAATAAGAGAATGTGACAATTTAATCATTATTTCTGCTTTCTCCACATGATGTTTAATTAATAAGAGAATGTGACAATTTAATCATTATTTCTGCTTTCTCCACATGATGTTTAATAACAAGAGAATGTGTCGATTTAATCATTATTTCTGCTTTTTCTCCACATGATGTTTAATAATAAGAGAATGTGTCGATTTAATCATTATTTCTGCTATTTCTCCACACGATGTTTAATAATAAGAGAATGTGTCGATTTAATCATTATTTCTGCTATTTCTCCACAAGATGTTTAATAATAAGAGAATGTGTCGATTTAATCATTATTTCTGCTATTTCTCCACACGATGTTTAATAATAAGAGAATGTGACGATTTAATCATTATTTCTGCTTTCTCCACACGATGTTTAATAATAAGAGAATGTGACGATTTAATCATTATTTCTGCTATTTCTCCACATGATGTTTAATAATAAGAGAATGTGACGATTTAATCATTATTTCTGCTATTTCTCCACACGATGTTTAATAATAAGAGAATGTGTCGATTTAATCATTATTTCTGCTATTTCTCCACAAGATGTTTAATAATAAGAGAATGTGTCGATTTAATCATTATTTCTGCTATTTCTCCACACGATGTTTAATAATAAGAGAATGTGTCGATTTAATCATTATTTCTGCTATTTCTCCACACGATGTTTAATAATAAGAGAATGTGACGATTTAATCATTATTTCTGCTTTCTCCACACGATGTTTAATAATAAGAGAATGTGACGATTTAATCATTATTTCTGCTATTTCTCCACATGATGTTTAATAATAAGAGAATGTGACGATTTAATCATTATTTCTGCTATTTCTCCACACGATGTTTAATAATAAGAGAATGTGACGATTTAATCATTATTTCTGCTTTCTCCACACGATGTTTAATAATAAGAGAATGTGACGATTTAATCATTATTTCTGCTATTTCTCCACACGATGTTTAATAATAAGAGAATGTGACGATTTAATCATTATTTCTGCTATTTCTCCACACGATGTTTAATAATAAGAGAATGTGACGATTTAATCATTATTTCTGCTATTTCTCCACACGATGTTTAATAATAAGAGAATGTGACGATTTAATCATTATTTCTGCTTTCTCCACACGATGTTTAATAATAAGAGAATGTGACGATTTAATCATTATTTCTGCTATTTCTCCACACGATGTTTAATAATAAGAGAATGTGACGATTTAATCATTATTTCTGCTATTTCTCCACACGATGTTTAATAATAAGAGAATGTGACGATTTAATCATTATTTCTGCTATTTCTCCACACGATGTTTAATAATAAGAGAATGTGACGATTTAATCATTATTTCTGCTTTCTCCACATGATGTTTAATAATAAGAGAATGTGACGATTTAATCATTATTTCTGCTATTTCTCCACACGATGTTTAATAATAAGAGAATGTGACGATTTAATCATTATTTCTGCTATTTCTCCACAAGATGTTTAATAATAAGAGAATGTGACGATTTAATCATTATTTCTGCTCTTTCTCCACATGATGTTTAATAATAAGAGAATGTGACGATTTAATCATTATTTCTGCTCTTTCTCCACAAGATGTTTAATAATAAGAGAATGTGACGATTTAATCATTATTTCTGCTTTCTCCACATGATGTTTAATAATAAGAGAATGTGACGATTTAATCATTATTTCTGCTATTTCTCCACACGATGTTTAATAATAAGAGAATGTGACGATTTAATCATTATTTCTGCTATTTCTCCACAAGATGTTTAATAATAAGAGAATGTGACGATTTAATCATTATTTCTGCTCTTTCTCCACATGATGTTTAATAATAAGAGAATGTGTCGATTTAATCATTATTTCTGCTATTTCTCCACAAGATGTTTAATAATAAGAGAATTTGACGATTTAATCATTATTTCTGCTATTTCTCCACATGATGTTTAATAATAAGAGAATGTGTCGATTTAATCATTATTTCTGCTTTTTCTCCACATGATGTTTAATAATAAGAGAATGTGACGATTTAATCATTATTTCTGCTATTTCTCCATATGATGTTTAATAATAAGCGAATGTGTCGATTTAATCATTATTTCTGCTTTCTCCACATGATGTTTAATAATAAGAGAATGTGACGATTTAATCATTATTTCTGCTATTTCTCCACAAGATGTTTAATAATAAGAGAATGTGACGATTTAATCATTATTTCTGCTATTTCTCCACACGATGTTTAATAATAAGAGAATGTGACGATTTAATCATTATTTCTGCTTTCTCCACACGATGTTTAATAATAAGCGAATGTGTCGATTTGATCATTATTTCTGCTCTTTCTCCACATGATGTTTAATAATAAGAGAAAGTGTCGATTTAATCATTATTTCTGCTATTTCTCCACAAGATGTTTAATAATAAGAGAATGTGACGATTTAATCATTATTTCTGCTATTTCTCCACAAGATGTTTAATAATAAGAGAATGTGACGATTTAATCATTATTTCTGCTATTTCTCCATATGATGTTTAATAATAAGCGAATGTGTCGATTTAATCATTATTTCTGCTTTCTCCACATGATGTTTAATAATAAGAGAATGTGTCGATTTAATCATTATTTCTGCTCTTTCTCCACATGATGTTTAATAATAAGAGAATGCGACGATTTAATCATTATTTCTGCTATTTCTCCACAAGATGTTTAATAATAAGAGAATGTGACGATTTAATCATTATTTCTGCTATTTCTCCACAAGATGTTTAATAATAAGAGAATGTGACGATTTAATCATTATTTCTGCTATTTCTCCACACGATGTTTAATAATAAGAGAATGTGACGATTTAATCATTATTTCTGCTCTTTCTCCACATGATGTTTAATAATAAGAGAATGTGTCGATTTAATCATTATTTCTGCTCTTTCTCCACATGATGTTTAATAATAAGAGAATGTGTCGATTTAATCATTATTTCTGCTCTTTCTCCACATGATGTTTAATAATAAGAGAATGTGTCGATTTAATCATTATTTCTGCTTTCTCCACATGATGTTTAATAATAAGAGAATGTGACGATTTAATCATTATTTCTGCTCTTTCTCCACATGATGTTTAATAATAAGAGAATGTGTCGATTTAATCATTATTTCTGCTCTTTCTCCACATGATGTTTAATAATAAGAGAATGTGTCGATTTAATCATTATTTCTGCTCTTTCTCCACATGATGTTTAATAATAAGAGAATGTGACGATTTAATCATTATTTCTGCTCTTTCTCCACATGATGTTTAATAATAAGAGAATGTGACGATTTAATCATTATTTCTGCTTTCTCCACATGATGTTTAATAATAAGAGAATGTGTCGATTTAATCATTATTTCTGCTCTTTCTCCACATGATGTTTAATAATAAGAGAATGTGTCGATTTAATCATTATTTCTGCTATTTCTCCACATGATGTTTAATAATAAGAGAATGTGACGATTTAATCATTATTTCTGCTATTTCTCCACAAGATGTTTAATAATAAGAGAATGTGTCGATTTAATCATTATTTCTGCTCTTTCTCCACACGATGTTTAATAATAAGAGAATGTGTCGATTTAATCATTATTTCTGCTCTTTCTCCACACGATGTTTAATAATAAGAGAATGTGACGATTTAATCATTATTTCTGCTCTTTCTCCACATGATGTTTAATAATAAGAGAATGTGTCGATTTAATCATTATTTCTGCTCTTTCTCCACACGATGTTTTACAATAACGGAATGTGTTGGGCGTTTTCTTTTAAATTTGAATTTCAAATCAGAAAAACTGAGATAAACTATTGTTCATTCAGATATTATTTTATGCAAAATCTGAAAAATAACATTATATCATGGTTTTATGGTCTACCTATAGTTGTCACACACATTAGAGGAAGACAAACGATTCACTGAGATTTTGATCCATCCTTCAAGACCAAGTGTCGTTGTTGAATCGGTCCACAAGTATCCTCTCTTAAACACAACACTCGTTTTATGTACTCTCAGCCGTTACACAAGGTGTTTGTGAGCTTTAGCTCTTTGGGCCATATTCCGCTCCGGACACATTTTCCATAGGTCGTTCACATCCAGAGATGGAGAAGCGGCTCACTTGGTATGTCAGTTATTGACCCACAGAAACCACCGGTCCAGGCAGATGTGGGTCTGGTTATTGTGGATGTGGTGGCCCGTAAAAGTATTCTGTGTATTTGTGGTTTTCGACATGAATCAAAATGAAACGTAGATCAGAGATGCACAAATATGAATATTATCGGTACTGTCAGATCCACATCATACCTTGATCACTGGGTCAAAACCGGGTGTGTTGTTGAACTCATCACTCCAAAGAAAATCCAAACCACTGATGCTGTGATACTGGCAAAATTTCAGCACTTTTTGTGTGAAATTAACTGAGGCTTCGTCAGCTGTCACACTGTTAAACAAAAGATATATTAAGTGTAAGGACATCGACAGACTAAGCTTTCATTGAAAATGACAATCGACTTCACATTGTCATTAATAAAAACATGTCACAATGTTTACAACGAAACTAATATGTGGAGGAACTGACCCTGGGTACCCACAGCACATGTACAAAATTTGTTGGACATTGCCCAAGAGGTATGGAATGTGTGTAAGTCAAAGAAAAGGCTACACACACACACACACACACACACACACACACACACACACACACACACACACACACACACACACACACACACACACACACACACACACACACACACACACACACACACACACACACACACACACACACACACACACACACACACACACACACACACACACACTTAACATTTAACAAACACACTCTTAACATTTAACACACACAGTGTAAAACATTTTGTGGATGGTAAGGAGTTTTCTCGTTGTGATGTCTAACTTGTTGATTTCTGATTGGGCCCAGTTTATTATTCCACAGCTATATCAGAACACTGGTACTGCGAGCTGGTTTATGGCTTTGATTTTGTTTCTTGGGGAGAGGTATGTTTTCAGTATCAGCTTCGTTCTACGTAAGTATTCTTTGGCGATTGTTTTGTGCATTTGTTTGTGACCTATTTGGTGGCCCTCCTCTACTCCAAAGGTATTTGTGTGATCCTTCGTTTTCTAACTGCTGTATTTTTGTGTTTCAAGGTCAATATTTACGTTGTCTTTTTTTGTTGGTTTAGCTTGTACAAATGTGCACTTGGCGCACCTGTCTAGTCCAAATTCCATTTGAATCTCCTTGGAAAACCGTTTTACTTGTTTTCGTTGTTCTGTCAATTTTTCATCATTTGGTGTGAAGAGTTTTAAATCATCCATGTTTAGTAGATGTGTCACCTTTCCTATTTCTTTGGATGTTCGTCTATTGGTTGTTAAGGTGTATCCGTGTCTTTGTTCATTGATGAGGTTACTTAGTGGGTCCAAAGCCAGACAAAACAGAAGGGGGGGGGGGGGGTGGGGGGAGACTGTCTCCCTGGAAGATTCCATGCCATATCTTCACATCTGTTATTTCGATATTCCCTTATGAATGCTGTGATATCAATGTGGTATTCCAGAGCTCCCTTGCTTTCTCAAGCAGTTTGATTATTTGGGGATTGATTTTGTATATTTGCATGCATTTTATCATCCACGAATGTGGGACACTGTCATAAGCTTTCTTATAATCTACCCAGGTGGTGGATAATTTAGTTCTTCGCTTTTTTCAATTTTCAAGTACGAGTGTACCCTTTCCCTATGGGGGAGGCAGGGAGAGTCATGTTATTGTCGTGTCCCCAGGGTTGAGACCCCTTTTGTGACAGATGACCGAAATGAGCTTTAACTCCGAGGCGTATTTCAAACTTGGCGGGATTATCTTTTCATTCGCGGGAAAGGGCCTGAAGCCTTATCTGATCGGACGGCCAGCAGGCAGGGGTTATCCTATCCCCGCAGACACAGAAACGAATATACAGGCACGACAAAGAAATGCAATAAATAATGGGTTTAATAAAACTAAATGCAAGAGACAAAAATGAAAGGCGAGGTAAAAACTATTATTCCTAATTGAGACATCTCCATTCAGACTCGTATACAAACAAGGGGAAAGATTAAATAAAGATAAATGATGTTCCTGCCCTCCGGCACTTAACTATAGTCTCAATAAGGGGGGTTGGCGTTCGTCGCCTCCAAACCACCGTGTGGGAAGCGCACCAACAAATGGCACCGAAAACGCCCAGGCATGAACAAGCAGCCAACCGGCCCTTTCTCGCTTCCACCGCCAAGCGAGACGCGGCTCTCCCCTTACCCGAAAAGCACCACAGTCAACAACACCCCCTCCTCCGACGTTGCAAAACTTCCAATGCTCCGACACGTCTCCTCACCAGTGCACCCGAGACAACAGCGCCCACTGGAGCCGATAGCCATAACGAGAGAAAATGTGACTGCCTCCAATGAACGCCAGCACAAAAGAGAGTGTGACCGCCTTCAACGAATGCCAGAACCAGAAGAGAGTGCGACCGCCTTCGAGAATGCCAGCACCAGAAGAGAGTGCGACCGCCTTCAATGAATGCCAGCACCAGAAGAGAGTGGGACCACCTTTGACGAATGCCAGCACCAGAAAAGAATGTGACCACCTTCGATGAATGGCAGCACCAGAAGAGACCAAGATGGCGAGACTGCTTCTTTTTGCTCTCCTAGCTCTCGAATGTTCCACCACTGACGTCACACTGTCCAATCACCGACGTCCCTTTACATCAGTCCATGGCCACGAGCATCGTCTTCTTAGGGGCGGGGCCTGACGGCCTTGCTTGACGCCCATTGATGAAGGTTGAGACGTGGCCTCCCCATCACAGGTCGTCGGGAGGCAAAGTCTAATCTCTGTTTGTGAATATTCGGATGGCGGGGTTCCCTTGCCGATTGGCAAATGCCGTTTCTGTCAGACCTGGCCGCGTGGTTGGCTAATGGAGCCCATTGCCTGGCCGGCTGAGTTTTCTAGGAACATTAGGGAAAAATCACAGGGAGGCAATACATACTGGGAATATATATATATATATATATATATATATATATATATATATATATATATATATATATATACATATATATATATATATATACATATATATATATATATATACATATATATATATATATACATATATATATATATATATACATATATATATACATATATATATATACATATATATATATATACATATATATATATATACATATATATATATATATATACATATATACATATATATATATATATATATATATATATATATATATATATATTATATAGTATATATATATATATATATATATATATATATATATATATATATATATATATATATATATATATATATATATATATATATATATATATATATATATATATATTATATAGTATATATATAAAATAAAGTTTTTGTTTGTTTGTTTGTTTGTCTGCATGCGCTAATCTCCTGAACGGTGAAAGATAGGAGGAAACCTCTGAAACAAAAAATGTCAGGACGGGACCCGGGAAGGTTATAGGCTAGGTGGCGAGGCCGGTCAAGGCCACCTCGGCCGGGCTGGGCCCATTTCGCAATTAAAAGCTGAGCTGAATTATAGTAGTCACTCTTCTACGGCCGTGAGTAAAAGCTGAATTATAGTCGTAAATGAACGAAATGCGGCCGCGGCAAGGAAGGTCTTACTCCGCTGCTTCGCAAGGCCATGTTTTATTCCTTTTACAGTACAGAAGATTAAATTCATTCAAAAAGAACCTAGGCAATGCCAGTTGCATTCAGCTAGTTAACATAATCCTTATAATTAATTATCACAAAACCACCCTTCTTTTGGCGACATGCAAACACTCTTAACCTGAACATTTACCCTGCTTATGGACATCGAGATGGGCTTCTCCTTCTTCGCGTCACATGGTCCATACTAAAACCTACACATTCTGAACTTTCCTAAGGTATTCCATACCTACCCCCCACAAATGTAACATTATTATTCTCTCTGTGGTATGTAGATTACATTAGATCTAGGGTCGGGCATCAATAACATCGGTGGTGTGTTCATTTACCAACTTTCTTGTGGAGTGCTCACCAAGTGGTTTAAGCATTCGAGCAAGCACTCTATTCAAAACAGTTGATATGGAATGGCTGGCTTGGCAAGCGCTAGCAAGCTGCTTAGTACCTGAATACACCCCGGGTTTCCTCCCTTTCAGTTTTGTGTTGCTGTTAAATAGCAGTTGCTACTGTTTCAAAAGGTTGCTACTGTTGCTACTATTTTGTGTTTGTTTTCAGCACCCGCACTAGAGGTCTTTGTCTTCGATTTTGTGTTTGTTTTTTATTCTTTGGATTCTCTTTTTTCGTTCTGGGTATCTGTTTCCCTTCCTGAACTGCTGTATTTGTCCTACTTCCTTCCGCAGTTGCTTTCTCTGTGTGTCTAATCTCTGTCTCCAAGGTGGAATTTGGTTTCTATTTGTGGAGCCTGGTTTTTTCTTCTTCTGGTGTTGTTTGCCCGTTACGTTTTCTTGAATGAATAGTGCTGCCGCGAAACAGATATTCATTTCCTCCAAGGTGGATGATTTTGAACTCATTTTTTGAAATTGAATGGTTGGGTCGCCTCACTAAGATTTTTTATTGTTTTATATGTGATAAAGTTTTGGGGTGTGTGTGTGTGTGTGTGTGTGTGTGTGTGTGTGTGTGTAAACATGTTGACAGTGCTGCATGTCAGAGCAGAAACTCTGCCAAGGATTCCAAGGAACTGTCTATAGAACTACGAGATAGAATTGTGAGGAGGCATAGATCTGGGGAATTTTATCTGGGGATAAAACAATTTCTCGAGTGTTGAAAGTTCCCAAGAGCACAGTGAGCTCCATCAATAGGAAATGGAAAGAATATGGAACTACCCAGACTCTTCCTAGAGCTGGCCGTCCGACCAAACTGAGGAACCAGGCAAAAAGGACATTGGTCTGGGAGGTGACCAAGAACGCAATGACCACTCTAAAAGAACTAGAGTTCCTTGTCTGAGATGGGAGAACTTGTTGGAAGGACAACAGTCTATACAGCACAAATCTAGGCTGTATGGGAGAGTGGCCAGACAGAAGCCACTCCTGAGAAAAAGATACATGACAGCATTGCTGCAGTTTGCAAAAAGGCATGTGAAAGACTCAAGAGCATGAGACAAAATATTCTGTAGTCCGACGAGACAAAAATGGAACTCTTTGGCCTGAATGAAAAACGCTACGTCTGGAAAAAACCGAGCACAGATCATCACCCATATAATGCCATCCCTACCGTGAAGCATGATAGTGGCAGCATCACGCTATGGGGATGCTTTTCAGTGGCAGGGACTGGGAGACTTGTAAGGATAGAGGGAACAATGAATGGAGCTAAATACAGGCAAATCCTTGAGGAGAACCTGCTTCAGAGTGGAAAAGACCTTCGACTGCGGTGAAGATTTACGTTCCAACAGGACAATGACCCAATCATACAGCCAAAACAACACTGGAATGGCTTCAGAACAAGAATGTGAAAGTCCTTGAGTGGTCCAACCAAAGCCCAGACTTGAATCCCATTCAGAATCTGTGAAAGACTTGAAGATTGCTGTTCACCTACACTCCCCATCGAGCTTGACAGAACTTGAGCAAATCTGAAAGGAAGAATGGGAGAAACTCCTCAAATCCAGATGTAAAAGCTGATACAGACAAACCCAAGAAGACTCAAAGCTGTAATCGCTGTCAAAGGTGCTTCTTTGAAGTGTTGACTCGGGGTTGAATACTTATGTAAATTATATATTTCTCTTTCATTTTAAATTATTTTGTAAAAATAAAAAATTACACTTCAACATTATGGGGTATTATGTGTTGATGAGTGTCAACAAAACTCCATTTAATCCATTTTAAATCTAGTCTGTAACACAACAAAATGTGAAAAACGTCAAAGGGTGTGAATACTTTCTGAAGGTGTACTGTAAGTCAAAAGGTCTGAAGAGTGTAGGGGGTCAAAAACGGGTCCAAAGGCTGAAAAGGTGTAAATATTTGAAAGGTACATTTCAATAGTACGTAATTAATACACTTTAGACTCCCTCATTGCAACAACCTCATTTAGATGGGACGTGATTTATGCACAAAAAAGGTCAAAAACGATTTCTAGTGAGTTGTTTTCTTCATCCAAGTGGTTAAAATCTACGCCATTTTGTCAAAGATTACTCGCTATTCGCTGCGATAGCTGAGATTACCCATGACAAACGTACATCTGCTTGTGGTATAAGAAGGTCGTGTAACATTTTCCCACAGACAGACGTGAATCATAGTATGATTAATGTTTGGAGAGACGAGTTACTGAGAGATGTGCAATATACCATGTAGGAATAGCTACTCTCGGTGATTTACCATTGCTTTTCCCTTAGCACGAGTTCTGGGAGGATTTTGGAATTTTGCAAAGGTACTTGCACACGATGACCTAATCAAATTGTACCTGTGGATATTTAACACACATAACTGAGTGTTAGCTGAGAGGGACAGCAAACATTATCTTCTGTCTGAAGAACGGCACACTCCAACATGTAGCACACACACTACATTTATGTGTAGTTGAGTGTAAAGTCTTGTCAACGGACGGACGTACTCCTCATCTATGTGCTCGGAAGTGATCAGATGTTTTTATATTATACCTTTTCTCTTCAACAAACCAGAATGTGAAGTTTATAAGCATGAACGTACCTCGGACGAACCATAAATGACAGAATAATCTTCAAATTCTTCGTGCTGTGGGAAAAAAACAAACAAACAAACAAACAATGAGCCAAAGCGTTGTCGAGAAACTTTTATAAACTTGACATGACGTCACAGATTCTTTAAAAATGGAAATATTTCATGCCTGGTTGGTTCGTAATGCCTTCATTTTCCAGTACAGTTTGTAGTATCATGTTTTTTTGGAAAACATGCAGGCCCACAGGGATCATTTACTTGTTAGGGCAGTGGTTCTCAAACTTTTGTCCTCAACCAAAAAATTGCAATCACATTCCCCTCTCTACTTAAATAGTATTGCTACCTAATTGGTACTGCTAGCTACGATAAAAAATTGTCGGAGAAAACGCTGTCGAAGTGAAAACCCACCTCAAAAACCGGGATTTTGAGGGGGATTAGTTATTTTGGTTCATGACTGGGGTTGCGAACCCCTGTGTTAGGGCATTACAAGTTTGTGGGATATAGCATGACTAGTTGTACATGAGTAAACTTCAGTAGGTGCAGGATCACATAGTTGCAATTGCCTGTGTTCCAAACTGTTCGCTTCAGTATGACTTTAGCATGATGATGTGTTAAGCTTTCTGTATATGAGCTCTCCATGTGTAAAACAAGAATCTCAGAGTAAAATAACAATACCTGCTGTTAACTTTATTCAAGGGTTGGAAACTGTTGAAGTACTTTTGTCACTAACCTGTTTTTCTGCATCTCAATAACATTGTAATGAGGGAAAGCTCCCTCTGGGAAGGTGGGTGGATCAAAGCCTCCCCGGTATATCACGTGGGTACATATGTCCACATTTTTTGGAATGAAGACGAGACCTTCTTCTGCTGTCAACTCCTCCACCAAACAAATCCTTTTGAAATTTCCTCCTAATTGAAGGGAGAAGAACATATGCAGAATTCCTTCAGTTTTTATGACTCTTTGCTCTGAACATGAATCCAAACAAGCACTTGCTGTCAAACCACAAACATCAAAACAGTATGATTAGATTACATTAAAACTATGATTTCTATTAATACACTGTGATATTAAAACAGTGTGATTTATATTAAAACAGTATGATTTCTATTAATACAGTATGATTTCTATTAATACACTGTGATATTAAAACAGTGTGATTTATATTAAAACAGTATGATTTCTATTAATACAGTATGATTTCTATTAATACACTGTGATATTAAAACAGTGTGATTTATATTAAAACTATGATTTCTATTAATACAGTATGATTTCTATTAATACAGTATGATTTCTATTAATACACTGTGATATTAAAACAGTGTGATTTATATTAAAACAGTATGATTTCTATTAATACAGTATGATTTCTATTAATACACTGTGATATTAAAACAGTGTGATTTATATTAAAACTATGATTTCTATTAATACAGTATGATTTCTATTAATACACTGTGATATTAAAACAGTGTGATTTATATTAAAACAGTATGATTTCTATTAATACAGTATGATTTCTATTAATACACTGTGATATTAAAACAGTGTGATTTATATTAAAACAGTATGATTTCTATTAATACAGTATGATTTCTATTAATACACTGTGATATTAAAACAGTGTGATTTATATTAAAACTATGATTTCTATTAATACAGTATGATTTCTATTAATACACTGTGATATTAAAACAGTGTGATTTATATTAAAACAGTATGATTTCTATTAATACAGTATGATTTCTATTAATACACTGTGATATTAAAACAGTGTGATTTATATTAAAACAGTATGATTTCTATTAATACAGTATGATTTCTATTAATGCACTGTGATATTAAAACAGTGTGATTTATATTAAAACAGTATGATTTCTATTAATACAGTATGATTTCTATTAATACACTGTGATATTAAAACAGTGTGATTTATATTAAAACAGTATGATTTCTATTAATACACTGTGATATTAAAACAGTGTGATTTATATTAAAACAGTATGATTTCTATTAATACAGTATGATTTCTATTAATACACTGTGATATTAAAACAGTGTGATTTATATTAAAACTGTATGATTTCTATTAATACACTGTGATATTAAAACAGTATGATTTCTATTAATACACTGTGATATTAAAACAGTGTGATTTCTATTAATACACTGTGATATTAAAACAGTATGATTTCTATTAATACACTGTGATATTAAAACAGTGTGATTTATATTAAAACAGTATGATTTCTATTAATACAGTATGATTTCTATTAATACACTGTGATATTAAAACAGTGTGATTTATATTAAAACAGTATGATTTCTATTAATACACTGTGATATTAAAACAGTGTGATTTATATTAAAACAGTATGATTTCTATTAATACACTGTGATATTAAAACAGTGTGATTTATATTAAAACAGTATGATTTCTATTAATACAGTATGATTTCTATTAATACACTGTGATATTAAAACAGTGTGATTTATATTAAAACAGTATGATTTCTATTAATACACTGTGATATTAAAACAGTATGATTTCTATTAATACACTGTGATATTAAAACAGTGTGATTTCTATTAATACACTGTGATATTAAAACATTGTAATTTATATTAAAACTATGATTTCTATTAATACAGTATGATTTCTATTAATACACTGTGATATTAAAACGGTGTGATTTATATTAAAACAGTATGATTTATATTAATACAGTATGATTTCTATTAATACACTGTGATATTAAAACAGTGTGATTTATATTAATACACTGTGATATTAAAACAGTGTGATTTCTATTAATACACTGTGATATTAAAACAGTATGATTTCTATTAATACAGTATGATTTCTATTAATACACTGTGATATTAAAAGTGTGATTTCTATTAATACAGTATGATTTCTATTAATACACTGTGATATTAAAACAGTGTGATTTATATTAATACACTGTGATATTAAAACAGTGTGATTTCTATTAATACACTGTGATATTAAAACAGTATGATTTCTATTAATACACTGTGATATTAAAACAGTGTGATTTCTATTAATACACTGTGATATTAAAACAGTGTAATTTATATTAAAACAGTATGATTTCTATTAATACAGTATGATTTCTATTAATACACTGTGATATTAAAACAGTGTAATTTATATTAAAACAGTATGATTTCTATTAATACAGTATGATTTCTATTAATACACTGTGATATTAAAACAGTGTGATTTATATTAATACACTGTGATATTAAAACAGTGTGATTTCTATTAATACACTGTGATATTAAAACAGTATGATTTCTATTAATACACTGTGATATTAAAACAGTGTGATTTCTATTAATACACTGTGATATTAAAACAGTGTGATTTATATTAAAACAGTATGATTTCTATTAATACAGTATGATTTCTATTAATACACTGTGATATTAAAACAGTGTGATTTATATTAAAACAGTATGATTTCTATTAATACAGTATGATTTCTATTAATACACTGTGATATTAAAACAGTGTGATTTATATTAAAACAGTATGATTTCTATTAATACAGTATGATATTAAAACAGTATGATTTATATTAAAACAGTATGATTTCTATGAATACAGTATGATTTCTATGAATACACTGTGATATTAAAACAGTGTGATTTATATTAAAACAGTATGATTTCTATTAATACAGTATGATTTCTATTAATACACTGTGATATTAAAACAGTGTGATTTATATTAAAACAGTATGATTTCTATTAATACAGTATGATTTCTATTAATACACTGTGATATTAAAACAGTGTGATTTATATTAAAACAGTATGATTTCTATTAATACAGTATGATTTCTATTAATACACTGTGATATTAAAACAGTGTGATTTATATTAAAACAGTATGATTTCTATTAATACAGTATGATTTCTATTAATACACTGTGATATTAAAACAGTGTGATTTATATTAAAACAGTATGATTTCTATTAATACATTATGATTTCTATTCATACACTGTGATATTAAAACAGTGTGATTTATATTAAAACAGTATGATTTCTATCAATACAGTATGATTTCTATTAATACACTGTGATATTAAAACAGTGTGATTTATATTAAAACAGTATGATTTCTATTAATACAGTATGATTTCTATTAATACACTGTGATAAAAAACAGTGTAATTTATATTAAAACAGTATGATTTCTATTAATACAGTATGATTTCTATTAATACACTGTGATATTAAAACAGTGTGATTTATATTAAAACAGTATGATTTCTATTAATACACTGTGATATTAAAACAGTATGATTTCTATTAATACACTGTTGTGGCGGACACAAAAGCCCACTGGCGTGGTGACATCATTCCACGCACCAAGTGGGCGGTGGCCACGTCCGAGGGGTAGGCGTGGCCTCATGATATACACCGGGCGCCCAGCCTGGAGCGGTACAGTGTTACAGTGTAGTCTTACAATAAAGACGTTTATATGTTACCGCTTGTCCGCTTCCTCCTTGCTCACAAGCAGCGCGCGTAACGCCGCGCTTTACTGGTGACCCTCGACGTTGGATCTGCCATAGCGATCCTTCCGAACACGACGCCATTGCAATGGCCAACGACAAGTCAATGGCGATTAAACTTCCCGAATTTTGGGAGGCCCAGGCCGAGGTCTGGTTCGTTCAAGCCGAAGCCCAATTTCAGCTTCGGCGCCTCACCAACGACGACCTGCGCTACTGCCATGTCGTCGCCTCCCTCGGGCCCGGCACGGCCGCTCGAGTGGTGTCCGTCCTTCGCCACCCACCGGACGGCCACAAGTACGAGGCACTCAAGCGGCTACTCCTAGCCACGTTCAGCCTCACGGACGACGCACGGGCCGACCGCCTCCTGGATCTCCCCGAGCTCGGTGAGACGTGCCCGTCGGTCCGAATGGACCATATGCTGTCACTGTTGGGCGACGAAGCCCCCGGTTCGCTATTCCGGGTGCTTTTCCGTCGCCAACTTCCAGCGCAGGTTCGCCTCGCGTTGGCCGGGACCGGGCTAACGGAACCCCGAGCATTGGCGGCCGAGGCGGACAAGTACTTCGCCGCTTCGGACACGCGGGCAAGCGTTGGCGTGGCCGTCACGGCCTTCGACGCTGCTGTTCCACAGCATCATCTTCTACAGCACGCTGAGTTTCAGCAGCATGCTGATACGCACCTCGTGAACGCCGCCACGCCCCGCCCACCGCCGCGGCGAAAACCGCCACCGCGGGGAAACCCGTCGACTCCACCGGCCTGGCGGAGCCAGCCGCGCTCCTCCAGCTCCACCACCTGGTGCTGGTTCCACGCCAAGTTCGGCCACGAAGCTCGGCGGTGTCATCCGCCGTGCTCCTTCAACGGGTCGGGAAACGCCCGGGCCGGCGCTCAATTGTGGCGATGAGCGCCGGCCGTTCGAGCAGCCTGCTGTTCATAACGGACACCTTCTCCGGGCGCCGTTACCTGTGCGACACGGGAGCACAGGTGAGTGTCATTCCCGCCGGCACGTCAGACAAGCACGCCGCGGGTGGGGGCCCCGCGCTGCTTGCCGCGAACGGGACGCCCATCCGTACGTACGGAAAACGCTGCCTCTCTCTGCGGTTTGGAGGGCAGGTTTTCCGATGGACGTTCGTCACCGCCGACGTGCCCATGGCACTGCTTGGCGCGGACTTCCTGTGCGCTAATGGGCTCCTGGTCGACGTCAAGCGCAGACGGCTTGTCCAGGCCGAGACGTTCAGCTCGCTCGCATGTGCGTTGCCCAGCTCAACGAGCGGCTTGCGAAGCGGCTTGCCGAACGATTCGGTTCCGGCCACGTTGGTCTGTACGCTTCCGGCAGCGGACGCATTCACCCGCCTCCTCGCCGGCTTCCCGGCCCTCACGCGGCCCACCTTCTCGGCGGGGGCCGTCAAGCACGGGGTGGCCCATCACATCCCCACCGTCGGGCCACCGGTCTACGCCCGGGCACGCCGCCTCGAGCCGACGAAGCTGGCGGTGGCAAAAGCGGGGTTCGCTACCCTGGAGCGACTCGGCATCGTTCGGCGCTCAGAGAGCGCTTGGGCGTCGCCGCTGCACATCGTGCCGAAGCCCGGCGGGGGATGGCGACCGTGCGGGGACTATCGCCGTCTCAATGACGCCACGACTCCCGACCGCTACCCCGTCCCCCACATTCAGGACTTTTCCGCCCGTTTGGCGGGCAGGTCCTTCTTCTCGAAGGTGGACCTCATACGCGGCTACCATCAGGTCCCCGTCAGGCCGGAGGACGTCCCGAAGACGGCGGTCATCACGCCATTCGGACTCTTCGAGTTCCTGCGCATGCCCTTCGGTCTGAAGAATGCGGCTCAGGCGTTCCAGCGACTGATGGACAGCGTCCTGCGCGACTTGGATTTTGTCTACGTCTACCTGGACGATATCCTCGTCGCCAGCGCGTCCCGCGAAGAGCACCTACGCCACCTCCGCACGCTCTTCGAACGCCTGGGCCAGCATGGCCTGATTGTGAACCCCGCAAAGTGCCGGTTCGGCGCCGCCACAATCGATTTTCTGGGGCACCGTGTCACCAGGCACGGAGCCGTCCCCCTGCCGGCCAAGGTGGAGGCGGTGAAGGGGTTTCCGCGCCCCCGCACGATCAGAGGGCTGCAGGAGTTCCTGGGCATGGTGAACTTTTACCATCGGTTCCTGCCCCGTATCGCCCAGCTCCTGCGCCCCCTGCACGAAGCTCTCCGAGGTAAGCCGGGCAAAGGCGACGTTACCTGGACCGAGCAGATGGACACGGCGTTCACGGGCGCGAAGCTCACCTTGGCTAACGCCACCATGTTCGCGCACCCGGCGCCCGATGCACCGATCGCCCTCACCACCGATGCCTCGGACTACGCGGTGGGCGCGGTGCACGAGCAATGGGTGCGTGGAGCTTGGCAACCGCTGGCGTTCTTTAGCCGGCAGCTTCGCCCGCCCGAACGCCGTTACAGTACCTTCGACCGCGAGTTGCTCGGACTTCACTTGGCGGTCAGGCACTTCCGCCATCTGCTCGAGGGCCGGGCGTTCACTGCCTTCGTCGACCACAAGCCGCTGATCTTCGCGATGGGCAAGGTCACCGAGCCGTGGTCGGCCCGGCAGCAGCGTCACCTCTCGGCCGTGTCCGAGTACACGACGGACATCCAGCACGTCGCGGGGAAGGACAACCCGGTGGCGGATTGCCTTTCCCGGGCCGTCGCCCACGCAGTCCACCTCGGCATCGACTATGCCCGGATGGCAGCGGACCAGGCCGCTGACCCCGACATCCAGGCCTTGCGGACCGCCGTCACGGGCCTCCGCGTCACCGAGGTGCCGTTCGACGGCATGGGTGCGGCCCTCTTGTGCGACGTCTCCCTCGGGCGTCCTCGCCCCATTGTGCCCGCGGGCTGGCAGCGCCAGGTGTTTGACGCCATCCACGGCCTGTCCCACCCGGGCGCGAGGGCCTCCCAAAGGCTGATCGCCGACAAGTTCGTCTGGCATGGCCTCCGGAAGGCCGTCCGCGGCTGGGCCAGGACATGCCTCGCGTGCCAGCGCGCCAAGGTGCACCGGCACACCCAGGCCCCGTTGGCCCCGTTCACGGTGCCGGAACGCCGGTTTGACCACGTCCACGTGGACCTGGTGGGACGTCTGCCCCCCTCGCGGGGTTTCACCCACGTCCTCACCATGGTGGACCGCACCACCCGGTGGCCGGAGGCCGTGCCCTTGGCGTCGACAACGGCGGCCGATGTCGCGCAGGCTTTCATCGCCACCTGGGTCGCCCGGTTCGGCGCCCCCTCAGACATCTCATCCGACCGCGGCCCCCAGTTCACCTCGGAGCTCTGGGGGGCGGTTGCGCAGGGGCTCGGGGTCCGGCTGCACCGAACCACGGCCTACCACCCCCAGGCTAACGGCCTGTGTGAGTGATTTCACCGCTCATTGAAGGCCGCGCTCCGGGCCACCCTCCGCGACAGCGGCTGGGTCGACAGGCTCCCCTGGGTCCTGCTGGGCCTCCGGACGGCGCCCAAGGAGGACCTGCGCGCATCCGCGGCGGAGTTGGTCTTCGGGCAACCGCTGCGGGTGCCGGGCGAGTTCCTCCCCGACTCCACGGCACCATGGTCCGCGGCACAGCAGCGCTCCGCTCTGCAAGAGACCGCCCAGAGGTTCGCCCCGGTGCCAACGGCATGCCACGGGCACCCACCGACGCACGTCGCCCCGGAGCTTCGCACGGCGGAGTACGTCTTCGTCCGCCACGATGCCCATCGGACACCACTGCGGCCCCCGTACGACGGGCCTTTCCGCCTGCTGGAGACCGGGGCGAAGCACTTCACCCTGGACATCGGCGGTACTCCTGACCGCGTTTCGGTAGACCGCCTCAAGCCGGCCCACCTCGATGTGGACCATCCACCGCCAGTGGCCCGACCCCCACGTCGGGGCCGCCCTCCTGCGGGCGGACCCCGGCACCGCCCAGCCCCGCCGCCACGCCGCCCCCCGGTCCTGCACCCATCCCAGGAGCAGCCAGGGGCATCCCACCTGGCATCCCTGCACCCCGGACGCCGCCGATCGCCAGGGGGCGCTTCGGCCGGGTCATTCGTCTGCCCCGCAAACTGGCCCTCCAGGTGCGCGGGAATTCTGGGGGGGCGCGTGTGGCGGACACAAAAGCCCACTGGCGTGGTGACATCATTCCACGCACCAAGTGGGCGGTGGCCACGTCCGAGGGGTAGGCGTGGCCTCATGATATACACCGGGCGCCCAGCCCGGAGCGGTACAGTGTTACAGTGTAGTCTTACAATAAAGACGTTTATATGTTACCGCTTGTCCGCTTCCTCCTTGCTCACAAGCAGCGCGCGTAACGCCGCGCTTTACTGTGATATTAAAACAGTGTAATTTCTATTAAAACAGTATGATTTCTATTAATACAGTATGATTTCTATTAATACAGTATGATTTCTATTAATACACAGTGATATTAAAACAGTGTGATTTCTATTAAAACAGTATGATCTCTATTAATACACTGTGATATTAAAACAGTGTGATTTCTATTAAAACAGTATGATTTATATTAAAACAGTATGATTTCTATTAATACAGTATGATCTCTATTAATACACTGTGATATTAAAACAGTATGATTTCTATTAAAACAGTATGATTTATATTCATACAGTATGATTTCTATTAATACAGTCTGATTTCTATTAATACAGTGTGATTTGTATTAATGCAGTGTGCTTTATATTAAAACAGTGTGATTTATATTAAAACAGTGTGATTTATATTGTTGTGGATATGAGGATTGTGTTTTTTTTATTGTGTTGTATTGTATAGTAAATTGTTGTAAATATCACCCTCTGTAAAATGTAATAATTCCTTGTAAATACCTCCGTAGAGTAAGGATAAAAAGGGCGTCTCGGTAGTTATTCCATAAACACCACATTGCAGGACACGATAAAACCCCTGTTCAGTAGCTTATAACTTATTATGTGTCTTAGGGTAAGGCTGTGTCTCCCATTAATTTAAATACTCCATTGCACCGAGTGAAATAAGAGTAGATCCCCTTTCATTTCATTTCAATGGCCAACTGCATTTTGGGCGGTTTTCTTCAACCACCATTGGCCACGAGGCAGGGTTGGGGAAGAAAGGCGGGTCCCCACCTCGTCAGAGGGGGAAGGAGTGGCCCGGCCCCGAACAACCAACCAAGCACGAGGGGTTTGGTTAGAGAGGGCGGAGGAAGAGCGATCGGGGAGGTTCGCAAAGGTTCAAGGGTGGGGCTATATATAACCCATGAGAGATGCCCCCACGAGAGATGAGTTCTGCGTCTGAAAAGAGAGGTCCATGACAAGAGCTGTGTTGTGTGGTTTTGGTCAGAGCTGAGTTGGTCGTCAGGGGTGGTCAGTGGTTGCGTTGAGTGGTTGAGTTGGTTGCGTTGAGTTGTCGGTGGAGAAAGAGTGGTTGGACCAAGAAAGAGAGAGGAGAGAACCCGTCATGCCAGACCCCCCACCAGCGCGTCGGCTCCGACCGTGATCCGACCCGAGATCCGACCCGTGATCCGACCCGTGATCCCGCGCACACGACAGGATCGGTGGCATCAGCGGCCGTCGAGGTCCAGCCCGACGTCCCGTGCGGGATCAAGCTCCAGCCAGCTCCGTGCCGTCCTCCCCCCTCCAGCCACACACCTCCTTCCAGCCAATCCACTCTGCAATTCCCCGTGTGAGTCGTCTTTGTTTGTTCTGTCCTGGGTAGTAACGAAGTCTGTATAAGCTAGTATTTTCCCTGTGTCTCTAAAAGCTTCTGTATATTATTTTATTATCTTTCCTTCTCCTTGGTTACTTTGAGCCTGTAAATAGTAATAAATAGTAATCGTATTTCAAACCTTTCTTTGCCTTCGTCTTCCTTTTCTTCACATCCGTCGTCTTTGTCTTTTCCCTATTGAGCAGCGGTGGCGCGATACGGCCAACGTTTGGGTAAATCGGGTTTTAGTCAGGGAACAACTGTTCGGCCGCGGTTATACCTCCGCTCGGTAAAAATAACATCCTAATCCGAGGACCGCAACAATATTAAAACAGTATGATTTATATTAATACAGCGTGATTTCTATTAATGCAGTGTGCTTTATATTAAAACAGTGTGATTTATATTAAAACAGTGTGATTTATATTAAAACAGTATGATTTCTATTAATACAGTGTGATTTATATTAAAACAGTGTGATTTATATTAAAACAGTATGCTTTCTATTAATACAGTGTGATTTCTATTAATGCAGTGTGCTTTATATTAAAACAGTGTGATTTCTATTAAAACAGTGTGATTTCTATTAATACAGTGTGATTTATATTAATGCAGTGTGCTTTATATTAAAACAGTATGATTTATATTAATACAGTGTGATTTATATTAAAACAATATGCTTTCTATTAATACAGTGTGATTTATATTAATGCAGTGTGCTTTATATTAAAACCGTATGATTTATATTAATGCAGTGTGCTTTATATTAAAACAGTATGCTTTCTATTAATAGAGTGTGATTTCTATTAATGCAGTGTGATTTCTATTAATACAGTGTGATTTCTATTAAAACAGTATGATTTCTATTAATACAGTATGATTTCTATTAATACACTGTGATATTAAAACAGTGTGATTTCTATTAAAACAGTATGACATATTAAAACAGTATGATTTCTATTAATACAGTATGATTTATATTAATACACTGTGATATTAAAACAGTGTGATTTCTATTAAAACAGTATGACATATTAAAACAGTATGATTTCTATTAATACAGTATGATTTCTATGAATACAGTATGATTTCTATGAATACACTGTGATATTAAAACAGTGTGATTTATATTAAAACAGTATGATTTCTATTAATACAGTATGATTTCTATTAATACACTGATATTAAAACAGTGTGATTTCTCTTAAAACAGTGTGATTTCTATTAAAACAGTATGATTTCTATTAATACAGTATGATTTCTATTAATACACTGTGATATTAAAACAGTATGATTTCTATTAAAACAGTACGATTTCTATTAATACAGTATGATTTCTATTAATACAGTATGAGTTTCTATTAATACACTGTGATATTAAAACTGTGATTTCTATTAAAACAGTGTGATTTCTATTAAAACAGTATGACTTATATTAAAACAGTATGATTTCTATTAATACAGTATGATCTATATTAATACACTGTGATATTATAACAGTGTGATTTCTATTAAAACAGTATGATTTCTATTAATACAGTGTGATTTATATTAATGCAGTGTGCTTTATATTAAAACAGTGTGATTTATCGAGGAGATCCAAATTTTGATCCAATCGAGGAGAAACTTCACAGATCTGTTCAGCATGTCAGTCTACTAAAATGTCATTTTAGAATTTGCGATAGGTCACGTGGTTTGGCAGATATCGTTAATTAAACGAATTTTTTTTTTTAATGGATATCTCTTGAATCGCTTAATTGATCGACGTGAAACTTCATACTGTAGTAGAAGTCATGAAGAGTAACAAGTGTGCAAAATCTCAAGATGATTGGATGTACAGTCTGGAAACTAGAAGTTGTTATTTCCTGAAGAAGAAGAACCACAACACATTTTTTTGACCAGGCCATGTGACATAACCACCTCACGAGCTAAGGGTAGCTCGAAATTAAATTGTCTTCGGATTTGGCAGTCGCTAGAGGGTGTTAACATTCGAATGCAACAAATCTGGGCAAATTGTGATGAATTTTCGTAAAACTACACGATATTGTCATTTACATTGGAAAATAACATTGTAAAACTCTCCGCCGCCTCGGCTTATTTCTCGCTCTGAAGTTCATCCTGTCTTCAATTTTAGGGAGAAAGAGAGGTATCTGCAAGCAATGGTGACCTTTATTTTGTGGAAATCCGATTTAAAATGACGAAGTTATCCAAAATCTAACATTTTAAATGGGTCGCATTTCCAAAGTGAAATCTTCCACAGGTAAAATATCCACACGTGCAGGCACACCTTACGGCGTCAATTTGGCTCCGATTTCAAATCGGATTTCGATTGTCGTATTGCCTCGGATTAGTTAACAAAATAGCACAACAAATTTGGTGACAATCATGAAAAATTTGACCAAGTTCGATCGACAGGATACTTCGTTCTACGCTGACATACGGCACGGGCCACGGATGACGCCATGCCACGGCAGGACGTTCTTCCACGGGTGGCAGATATCGTTAATTAAACGAAAATATTTTTTTAAATGGATGGGGTGGGGGGGATGTGTGTGTGTTTGTGTGTGTGTGTGGATGTGCGTGTGTGGATGTCTGTGGGTTGGGGGGGGGGGATATGTGTGTATGTGGGGGGGGGGGTTGGGGTGTGCGTGTGGAGGAGGGGGGTTGGATATGTGTGTGTGTGTGTGTGTGAATGTGTGTATGTGTGGAGGGGGGTGTGTGTGTGTGTGTGTGTGTGTGTGTGTGTGTGTGTGTGTGTGTGTGTGTGTGTGTGTGTGGCTGTGTGTGGGGGGGGGGGATGTGTGTATGTGTGTGTGTAGGGATGTGTGTGGGGGGATGTGTGTGTGTGGGTGTGGGGGGGGGTGGATATGTGTGTGTGTGTGGAGGGGTTGGGGTGTGCATGTGGAGGAGGGGGGATGGATATGTGTGTGTGTGTGTGTGTGTGTGTGTGTGTGTATGTGTGGAGGGGTGTGTGTGTGTGTGTGTGTGTGTGTGTGTGTGTGTGTTGGGAGTGGGGTGGGGAGATGTGTGCGTGTGTTTGTGTGTGTGTGTGTGTGTGTGTGTGTATGTATGGATGTGCGTGTGTGTGTATGTGTGTGTGGGTGTGAGGGGGCGGGTGGATATGTGTGTGTGTGGAGGGGTGTATGTGTGGAGGGGTGTTTGTGTGGGGGGAGGGGTGTGGGGGTGTTGTGTGCGTGCATGTGTGTTAGGGTTGGGGGGGGTGGGGGGATGTGTGCATGTGTTTGTGTGTGTGTTAGGGGTGGGGGATATGTGTGTGTGTTTGTGTGTGTGTGTGTGTGTGTGTGTGTGTGTGTTGGGGGTGGGGGGGATGTGTGCATGTGTGTGTGTTAGGGGTGGGGGGATATGTGTGTGTGTGTGTGTGTGTGTGTTGGGGGTGGGGGTGGGAGGACGTCGTGTGCATGTGTTTGTGTGTGTGTATGTGGGTGGGGGGTAGGGGGAATGTGTGTGTGTGTGTGGGGATGTGTGTGTGGGGGGGGGGCGTGGGGGTGTGTGTCGGGGGATGTGTGTGTGGGATGTGTCTTGGGGTTGGGGGGAGGGGGATGCGCGCTTGTCTGGATATGTGTGTGCGTGTGGGGGGAGGGGTGTGCGGGTGTTTGTGTGTGTGTGCATGTGTGTTAGGGTTGGGGGGGGGTGGGGGGATGTGTGCATGTCTTTGTGTGTGTGTTAGGGGTGGGGGGGTATGTGTGTGTGTTTGTGTGTGTGTGTGTGTTGGGGGTGGGGGGGATGTGTGCATGTGTGTGTGTTAGGGGTGGGGGGATATGTGTGTGTGTGTGTGTGTGTGTGTGTGTGTGTGTGTGTGTGTGTTGGGGGTGGGGGTGGGAGGACGTGTGCATGTGTTTGTGTGTGTGTTTGTGTGTGTATGTGGGTGGGGGGTAGGGGGGATGTGTGTGTGTGTGGGGATGTGTATGTGTGGGGGGGGGGGGGTGGGGGTGTGTGTCAGGGGATGTGTGTGTGGGATGTGTCTTGGGGGGTGGGGGGAGGGGGTTGTGCATTTGTCTGGATATGTGTGTGCGTGTGGGGGGAGGGGTGTGCGCGTGTTTGTGTGTGTGTGTGTGTGTGTGGATATGTGTGTGTGTGTGTGTGTGTGTGTGTGTGTGTGTGTGTGTGTGTGTGTGTGTGTTTGGGGTGGGGGGTGTGTGTGTGTGTGTGTAGGGGGGATGTGTGTGTGTGTGTGGGGGTGGAGGGTTGTGTGTGTGTAGGTCGGGGGGGGTTGGTGTGTGTGTGTGTGTGTGTGTGTTTGGGGGGAGGGGTGTGGGTGGGGGAAGGGGGGATGTGTGTGTGTGTATGTGTGTGTGTTGTGTGTGTGCATGTGTGTGTGTGTGTTGGGGGTGGGGGGATGTATGCGTGTGTTTGTGTGTGTGTTAGGGGTGGGGGGATGTGTGTGTGTGTGTGTGTAGGTGGGGGGGGTGGGTTGGTGTGTGTGTGTGTGTGTGTGTTTAGAGGGGTGTGCGTTTGGGGGGAGGGGTGTGGTGTGTTTGTGTGTGTTAGGGGTGGGGGGATGTGTGTGTGCATGTGTGTGTGTGTGTTGGGGTGGGGGGGGGTGTAGAGATGTGTGCATGTGTTTGTGTGTGTGTGTGTGTGTGTATGTGGGGGAGGGGGTGGTAGGGGGAATGTGTGTGTGTGGGGGGATATGTGTGTGGGGATGTGTCTTGGGGGGTGGGGTGGAAGGGGATGTGCGGTTGTGTGGATATGTGTGTGTGTGTGGAGGGAGGGGTGTGGGGGTGTTTGTGTGTGGGTGTGTGTGTCGATATGTGTGTTTGTGTGTGGGTGTGGATGTGTGTGTGTGTGTGTGTGTGTGTGTGTGTGTGTGTGTGTGTGTGTGTGTGTGTGTGTGTGTGTGTGTTGGGGGTGGGGTGTGTTTGTGTATGTGGAGGGGGGGTTGGTGTGTGTGTGCGTGTGGGGCGAGGGGTGTGGGTGTGTGTGTGGGAGGGGGTAGGGGGGATGTGTGTGTGTGTGTGTGTGTGTGTGTGTGTGTGTGTGTGTGTGTGTCGGGGTTGTATCCAAGGGGGTTGTGTCAAAGCATGTCCAATGAAAGTGGGGTTGTATGAAAGTGGGGTTGTATGAAAGTGGGGTTGTATCAAAAGTGGGGTTGTATCAAAAGTGTGGTTGTATCAAAAGTGGGTGCGAGTAAACCGGTCATCACTGCCAGCAGTTTTAAAGTGGCAGTTCTAGTTTATATTAAAACTGTGTGATTATATTAAAACGGCATGATTTGTGTTGATACATTAGCTGTATTATACTTTTTAAAGTTGATTTTCTGTTAAGTTAATTCATACCAATGTTGAATTTTTCAAACGCAGCATGAAGCAGCCACCGTAAACGGGAGGCAGAGGAACGCACGGACAGACATCACGGTTCACAATATAATAGATGACTTTCCTTTCAAGGAACTTCGATACAGAAAGAGACAATTTGGCCCATAAAACCTATGACCGTTTTTTCTAAATAGAGTCAAGGCTCTTGGATGAGATACATAAATGAGGGACACCAAGCAACTGCTTCCACACAGGTGTGGCTCATGTGTTAATTCAGCAAATAACATCCCAGTATGCTTAGGGCCTTGTATAAAAATGCTGCCCAGGCCTGGTCATGTATAAAAATGCCATAATTATGGCTGGCATGGCTGCAAGAGACCTCTCCAATGCCCCCATCCACAGAGCATGTGTGGTCACCCAATGGTTTGATGAGCATGACACTGGTTTATCCATATGTCATGGCCTTCTCAGTCACCCTATCTGGATCCAATCGAGCATTAATGGAATATTGTGGAACAACGCTGGAGATGGCGTTTTCCACCTCCATCAAACAAGTGTGAGGTGATCGACTTTCTCGTGGAAGAATGGTGCCGCATCCCTCCTGCAGAATTCCAGACGTTCGTGGACTATGCCACGTTTGTGAACAGGCCTTATTGGCTGCACATGGTGGCCTTATGGCCGATGCCCTATTAAGTGACTTTATATTGGTGTTTCCATTTTCTTGCTCAATACATGTAAGTTTTTCTGGAGTTATTTTGCATAAAATAAGCGAAAAAATTATTCTCCACATTCAAGTAATATAATTTATAAGTCCAGGGGACTATGTCAAAAATATCATCAATTTGTAAACTTCAGTTAATGCCCATCTTTTGGTATTATCCTTTACAAAATGTGCTTTGCATTTCGAAATCCTAACGATATCGCCGAGTTTAAATTTAGGTTTTCTCGGATCACGTTTTTTCCATATTCTGATTGAGTTTGAGTGCAGATAAGTCAAACAAACTGACGTGCGCACAGACGGAAACACGCGCGCACATACGGACACACGTGTGCACATACAGAAACACGCGCGCACATACGGACACACGTGCGCACATACGGACACACGCGTGCACAGACGGACACACGCGTGCACAGACGAACACACACACACGCAGACATTTTTCGGAGATGCAGACAGACACGTCAGAAAATCTAGTATATTTGTTTAAAAGCATCCTCAAGACTGACACTTTTTATTTTTCAAAGGAACAACCCACATGTATCTCGACCTTAAATCAATGTTTGATTTTGGTATACTTGTATCCCCTGCCATGTCAAAGTTCAATTCAGGTGACACTAACGAGGGAAAACATCGCTGTCGATTTATATATCTGTGTGAGGTACATTTCAGTGGCACATTGCCAATAGTGAAGGTGCACAAGTACCTTCGCTCATCTGTACTCCTCCAAAAATGAACAACACACCTGAAAAAAAAAAATGTGGAAACATACTCATCATAAATCACTCTTTCCTCCAAATGCTGATCATCAAGCAAGGAAACTGCATGCACCATTTTCAAGTGTTTGGTATGACAGAGATATTAAACCGAAACATGACGAAGCCCAAACCGAAACATGACGAAGCCCAAGCCGAAACATGACGAAGCCCAAGCCGAAACATGACGAAGCCCAAGCCGAAACATGACGAAGCCCAAGCCGAAACATGACGAAGCCCAAGCCGAAACATGCCGAAGCCCAAACCGAAACATGACGAAGCCCAAGCCGAAACATGACGAAGCCCAAGCCGAAACATGACGAAGCCCAAACCGAAACATGACGAAGCCCAAACCGAAACAAGACGAAGCCCAAGCCGAAACATGACGAAGCCCAAACCGAAACAAGATGAAGCCCAAGCCGAAACAAGACGAAGCCCAAGCCAAAACATGACGAAGCCCAAGCCGAAACATGACGAAGCCCAAGCCGAAACATGACGAAGCCCAAACCGAAACAAGACGAAGCCCAAGCCGAAACATGACGAAGCCCAAACCGAAACAAGACGAAGCCCAAGCCGAAACATGACGAAGCCCAAGCCGAAACATGACGAAGCCCAAGCCGAAACATGACGAAGCCCAAGCCGAAACATGACGAAGCCCAAGCCGAAACATGACGGAGCCCAAGCCGAAACATGACGAAGCCCAAACCGAAACATGACGAAGCCCAAGCCGAAACATGACGAAGCCCAAGCCGAAACATGACGAAGCCCAAACCGAAACATGACGAAGCCCAAGCCGAAACATGACGAAGCCCAAGCCGAAACATGACGAAGCCCAAGCCGAAACATGACGAAGCCCAAGCCGAAACATGACGAAGCCCAAGCCGAAACATGACGAAGCCCAAGCCGAAACATGACGAAGCCCAAGCCGAAACATGACGAAGCCCAAACCGAAACATGACGAAGCCCAAGCCGAAACATGACGAAGCCCAAGCCGAAACATGACGAAGCCCAAGCCGAAACATGACGAAGCCCAAACCGAAACATGACGAAGCCCAAACCGAAACAAGACGAAGCCCAAACCGAAACATGATGAAGCCCAAGCCAAAACATGACGAAGCCCAAGCCAAAACATGACGAAGCCCAAGCCGAAACATGACGAAGCCCAAGCCGAAACATGACGAAGCCCAAACCGAAACATGACGAAGCCCAAACCGAAACATGACGAAGCCCAAACCGAAACATGACGAAGCCCAAACCGAAACATGACGAAGCCCAAGCCAAAACATGACGAAGCCCAAGCCAAAACATGACGAAGCCCAAGCCGAAACATGACGAAGCCCAAGCCGAAACATGACGAAGCCCAAACCGAAACATGACGAAGCCCAAACCGAAACATGACGAAGCCCAAGCCGAAACATGACGAAGCCCAAGCCGAAACATGCCGAAGCCCAAACCGAAACATGCCGAAGCCCAAACCGAAACATGCCGAAGCCCAAACAGAAACATGCCGAAGCCCAAACAGAAACATGCCGAAGCCCAAACCGAAACATGACGAAGCCCAAACAGAAACATGCCGAAGCCCAAACCGAAACATGACGAAGCCCAAACAGAAACATGACGAAGCCCAAACCGAAACAAGACGAAGCCCAAACCGAAACATGACGAAGCCCAAACCGAAACATGACGAAGCCCAAACCGAAACATGACGAAGCCCAAACCGAAACATGACGAAGCCCAAACCGAAACATGACGAAGCCCAAACCGAAACATGACGAAGCCCAAGCCGAAACATGACGAAGCCCAAACCGAAACATGCCGAAGCCCAAACCGAAACATGACGAAGCCCAAACCGAAACATGACGAAGCCCAAACAGAAACATGACGAAGCCCAAACAGAAACATGACGAAGCCCAAGCCGAAACATGACGAAGCCCAAACCGAAACATGACGAAGCCCAAACCGAAACATGACGAAGCCCAAACCGAAACATGACGAAGCCCAAACAGAAACATGACGAAGCCCAAGCCGAAACATGACGAAGCCCAAACCGAAACATGACGAAGCCCAAACCGAAACAAGACGAAGCCCAAACAGAAACATGACGAAGCCCAAACGGAAACAAGACGAAGCCCAAACCGAAACATGACGAAGCCCAAACAGAAACATGACGAAGCCCAAACCGAAACATGACGAAGCCCAAACGGAAACATGACGAAGCCCAAACGGAAACAAGACGAAGCCCAAACCGAAACAAGACGAAGCCCAAACAGAAACATGACGAAGCCCAAACGGAAACAAGACGAAGCCCAAACAGAAACATGCCGAAGCCCAAACCGAAACAAGACGAAGCCCAAACCGAAACAAGACGAAGCCCAAACCGAAACAAGACGAAGCCCAAGCCGAAACAAGACGAAGCCCAAGCCGAAACATGACGAAGCCCAAACCGAAACATGACGAAGCCCAAGCCGAAACATGACGAAGCCCAAGCCGAAACATGACGAAGCCCAAGCCGAAACATGCCGAAGCCCAAACCGAAACAAGACGAAGCCCAAGCCGAAACATGACGAAGCCCAAACCAAAACATGACAAAGCCCAAGCCGAAACATGACGAAGCCCAAGCCGAAACATGACGGAGCCCAAGCCGAAACATAACGAAGCCCAAGCCGAAACATGACGAAGCCCAAGCCGAAACAAGACGAAGCCCAAACCGAAACATGACGAAGCCCAAACCGAAACATGACGAAGCCCAAGCCGAAACATGACGAAGCCCAAGCCGAAACATGACGAAGCCCAAGCCGAAACAAGACGAAGCCCAAACCGAAACATGACGAAGCCCAAACCAAAACATGACGAAGCCCAAACCAAAACATGACGAAGCCCAAACCGAAACAAGACGAAGCCCAAACCGAAACATGACGAAGCCCAAACCGAAACATGACGAAGCCCAAGCCGAAACATGACGAAGCCCAACCCGAAACAAGACGAAGCCCAAACCGAAACAAGACGAAGCCCAAGCCGAAACATGACGAAGCCCAAACCAAAACATGACAAAGCCCAAGCCGAAACATGACGAAGCCCAAGCCGAAACATGACGGAGCCCAAGCCGAAACATGACGAAGCCCAAGCCGAAACATGACGAAGCCCAAGCCGAAACATGACGAAGCCCAAGCCGAAACATGACGAAGCCCAAGCCGAAACAAGACGAAGCCCAAACCGAAACAAGACGAAGCCCAAGCCGAAACATGACGAAGCCCAAGCCGAAACATGACGAAGCCCAAACCAAAACATGACGAAGCCCAAGCCGAAACATGACGAAGCCCAAGCCGAAACAAGACGAAGCCCAAGCCGAAACAAGACGAAGCCCAAGCCGAAACAAGACGAAGCCCAAGCCGAAACATGACGAAGCCAAAGCCGAAACATGACGAAGCCCAAAGCGAAACAAGATGAAGCCCAAACCGAAACATGACGAAGCCCAAACAGAAACAAGACGAAGCCAAAGCCGAAACATGACGAAGCCCAAACCGAAACAAGATGAAGCCCAAACCGAAACAAGACGAAGCCAAAGCCAAAACAAGACGAAGCCCAAGCCGAAACATGACGAAGCCCAAACCGAAACAAGACGAAGCCCAAACCGAAACAAGACGAAGCCAAAGCCAAAACAAGACGAAGCCCAAGCCGAAACATGACGAAGCCCAAGCCGAAACAAGACGAAGCCCAAACCGAAACATGACGAAGCCCAAGCCGAAACATGACGAAGCCCAAACCGAAACAAGACGAAGCCCAAACCGAAACATGACGAAGCCCAAGCCGAAACATGACGAAGCCCAAACCGAAACAAGACAAGCCAAAGCCGAAACATGACGAAGCCCAAACCGAAACATGACAAGCCAAAGCCGAAACATGACGAAGCCCAAACCGAAACATGACGAAGCCCAAGCCGAAACATGACGAAGCCCAAGCCGAAACAAGACGAAGCCCAAACCGAAACTTGACGAAGCCCAAACCGAAACATGACGAAGCCCAAACCGAAACATGACGAAGCCCAAGCCGAAACATGACGAAGCCCAAGCCGAAACATGACAAGCCAAAGCCGAAACATGACGAAGCCCAAACCGAAACATGACAAGCCAAAGCCGAAACATGACGAAGCCCAAACCGAAACATGACAAGCCAAAGCCGAAACATGACGAAGCCCAAACCGAAACATGACGAAGCCCAAGCCGAAACATGACGAAGCCCAAGCCGAAACATGACGAAGCCCAAACCGAAACATGACAAGCCAAAGCCGAAACATGACGAAGCCCAAGCCGAAACAAGACAAGCCAAAGCCGAAACATGACGAAGCCCAAACCGAAACATGACGAAGCCCAAGCCGAAACATGATGAAGCCCAAGCCGAAACAAGACAAGCCAAAGCCGAAACATGACGAAGCCCAAACCGAAACATGACAAGCCAAAGCCGAAACATGACGAAGCCCAAACCGAAACAAGACGAAGCCCAAAAACAGGAAAGATGACATCAGATGCAATGATTGATTCCATGACATTTCCTGTAATTGACAATGAACACAACAGTAAGGCCTTTGATTTGACAGCATTTTCTGAACTGGCTTCCTTGCGGCTGCACTACCATTAGTAAAATGTGATGACACGCAGCAGATCTTGAAGTCCAGAAATGCGATCGAATTGAATGTTTTAGTTTTTAATCTGATTTATCAATATATTCTCATCAGGAAAACCATTGAGGGCCTGTTAACTGATAAAGGTCCTTGTACCATGGAAGGGACCATTTTATATTGAAAGATTCTCAGGCATGTAGTTTGAGGACCGTATCAGCCAATTTTGCCCGTAGTTTATGTGAGACCTCGAAGCAATTCTTGACTGACGTGTTTCTGCTGAAGATTCCTGTTTCAAAAGCTGCCCATTCTGCATTCCTGCTCGTGCGGTGAGAACACACCCAAATAGTGCGAAGGCCGAATGCCTCAATTCTGTTTGCTTTCAAATCTTGTGTCCCCAACCCTTCACTCTCTGGACCCACACTACCTAGTCACATCCAACTGCTCCTGGACTCTGTTTTCTCCACCTGAGAAGGTGGAGATATTCTCGCAACACTCGACTGATTCTGCAAGTGGACAGGATGCCATCAGCTCATGTCCTAAAACTGCTCTGCTCATCTTGCACCTTGCCCTGTCTGCCCTTTTCACTCTGTAATTTGTCCTTGGTCATCTTTCATCTGCGAACATCACTGCACTACATCAAAAATAGGACCACTGGACCTGTAGCTTACCTGTGCCCCGGCCTAATGATGCAACCTGATTTGGTAGCATTCTGACTCCTGGGTTTGGAGAAGAAGATTTTTGAAGAAATTTACTAAGTCTGCCATTTTGACATAAAGTCATGTGACTGGAACGAGCTTTGCAATCCCCATTACCAGTCAGGTGGTGTGGAACCTTGCTGCCAAATTTCTGCCGGATCGGCCCAGCGGTTTGGCCAGTGAAGTCAAAACTGGCAACAGATGGACGGACAGTGCACGATGACATTACCTTATCTCGAATTCCAATTGAAGACGAGCTAAAAAAAAAAAGGAGCAAAAACTGATCCAAAAACCAACCACAGACCTATCAGCTAACCTCCAATCATCTGCAAGGTCATGGAATCCATCCCTCTCTCACTTTTTTTTTTTTTTTTTGTATACTGAATCGAGGCTCGTGAAAGAGCTAAAAATTTAACTCTCTCTCCCTCCCTCCCTCTCTCCTCTCCCTCTCTCCCTCTCTCCCCATCCCTCTCTCCCTCCCTCTCTCCATCCTTCTCCCGCTCCCCCTCCCCCTTCCCCTGCCCCTTCACCTCCCCCTTCACCTCCCCCTTCCCCTCCCCCTCTCCCTCCCTCTCTCCCTCCCCCTCTCCCTTCCCCTCCCCCTCTCCCTCTCCCTCCCTCTCTCCCTCCCCCTCTCCCTCTCTCTCCCTCTCCCCCGACCTCTCCTTCCCTCTCTCTCCCCGTGCCAACCTGTGTACATACCTGCATCTGAATGGGTTGTTATTTTATGAATAGTCTTGTGGGATCTTACCGAGTAAATGGAGTTGTAAAAGCTGCGTCATTTTCACGAAGATACACCTGGTCTCCACCTTCATGGGCACAGAAAAGTGAAATGTTAGTTTGTGAGTATTATAATTTCAAATTATCTTAGTCTTCTGTTCCTTGTCATTGTACAGTTGTTATAATGAATTCTACACTTTAGTCAAATTATCTTAGTCTTCTGTTCCTTGTCATTGTACAGTTGTTATAATGAATTCTACACTTTAGTCAAATTATCTTAGTCTTCTGTTCCTTGTCATTGTACAGTTGTTATAATGAATTCTACACACACACACACACACACACATACATATACACACACATGCACACACACACATTGACACATACACACATGCACGCACACGCATGCACACACACACATGGACACACATACACACGCACACACACACATACGCATGCACACGCATGCATACACACAAACTCACACACACAAACACACATACACACACACACACACATACACACATACAAACACACATACATACATACACACACACACACACACATACACACATACAAACACACATACATACATACACACACACATACACACACACACACACATATACATATACAGTCACGTGAAAAAGTAAGTACACCCCATGTAAAGTTTTGACTTTTTCAACATATTTTAACATACAGCTATTTGATCTTCATTTCAACAATATTGATAGATAAAGGTGATATATTATAACAAATATCATGAAACATTTACATTTTGTAGTCCATTGTATAATTTAAATATACATAAATGCAAATTTCGCATGTGGAAAAAGTAAGGACACCCTTGGCTCTAATAGGTGGTATTGCCCCCTTTGGCAGAAACAACCTCAAGGAGGCATTTCTTATAACTGTCTGCCAGTCTCTCACATCGACTGGGAGAAATTTTTACCCACTCCTCCATGCAGAATTCTTTCAGCTGTGCGATGTTTGAGGGGTTTCTTGCATGCACAGCTCGTTTCAAATCCCCCCACAACATCTCGATGGGATTTAGATCCGGGCTTTGACTTGGCCTTTCCAGAACCCTCCATTTCTTTCTTTTCAGCCATTCCTTGGTGGATTTACTGGTATGTTTAGGGTCATTGTCATGTTGCAAGGTCCACCTTCGGTTGAGCTTCAACTTTCCGACAGATGGCCTCACATTATCCTCAAGCACCCTCTGGTACAATGAAGAATTCATAATGGATTATATGATGGTGAGCTGCCCAGGCCCTGATGCAGCAAAGCTGCCCCAAACCATAATATTTCCACCACCATGCTTTGCAGTTGGTATCCGGTTCTTGTGGTCAAATGCTGTCTTTGGTTTTCGCCAAACATGCCTTCTGGTACTGTGGCCAAATAGCTCTACCTTTGACTCATCTGTCCAGAGCACATTGTTTCAGAAGATCTGGTCTTTGCCTCGGTGTTCATTGGCAAACTTTAGTCTTGCCCTGATGTTCTTTCTGGACAGCAAATGTTTCCTCCTGGCACACCTCCCATGTAGATCAAATTTGTGCAGCCTCTTTATCATGGTGGACTCATGCACTTTGACATCAACAGTGGCAAGAGCTACCTGCAGGTCCCATGATGACATTCTGGGGTTCTTAGAGACTTCTTTCAGCATCTTGCGGTCTGCTCTCAGGCTGAACTTGCTGGGGCGGCCTGGCCTGAACAAGTTGGCAGTTGTTTGGAATCTTCTCCACTTGTAGATGATCTTCCGGACAGTCGAATGATTGATTTCAAATTGTTTGGAGATCTTTTTAAAATCCCTTCCCAGACTCGTAGGCATCTATAACCTTCTTTCTGAAGGCCTCAGAGAGCTCTTTTGATCTAGTCATGGTGACGCCGCACACTTCAACAACAAAGAGCAAACCAAACTAAATGTCTGAGGTTTTAATAAGACAGGTTCCTCGAAGATCCTCTCGAACGATGTTCTAATCATTTGCACCTGAGCTGGTGCACCTGATTCTAATTTTAGGTATTTGAAGTAGTGATAAATGTAGGGGTGTACTTACTTTTTCCACATGCGAAATTTGCATTTATGTTTATTTAAATTATACAATTGACTACAAAATGTAAATGTTTCATGATATTTGTTGTATTATATCACCTTTATCTTTCAATATTGTTGAAATGAAGATCAAATAGCTGTATGTTAAAATATGTTGAAAAAGTCAAAACTTTACATGGGGTTTACTTACTTTTTCACGTGACTATACATACACAAATGCCTATATGTAGGCGCACACCGATCAGCAGGATCAAACAATAACCCACATTGCAAATAATCTTTTTAAACTCCTGGGAACATGTCAACATAAATGGCCCACAAGTCACAATTTTACAACAATCCTCAACGTTTAGAAACCTAAATCAGTATATAGATTGCCAGAGTATATTTTACTCAAACAGATACCTGAGTCATACCTGAGTAATGATGTGCACTGCACTTGTACCTGTGAGACTTGAGACACTTCGTGACCTGGTATTTTTTGCTTTTATATGACCTGAGGTTGGTTTTTTAAAGAACTGTAAACCACGTGATCAGGGCGTCAATTAAAGGTTGTTTTTTTCTGCAGGTGATGGATGTCATCCGAGTCATACCATAAAATATTTAGACCAAAAACACACCCAATACTGGGTACCTGTTGGTGGATTTCGTGTCATGCTAACATGTGCGTCACACTTCATAGCACAGGTAGGATTAAAGGTTAAATTTCGTAAATGTGACGTTTCATTATCAACTAAAGGGAAAAATCAAACATTTCAACATTCTGCAGGTGCAATTACCAAATATTCTTTAAAGAGCAATGGATACCACAGAAAACTATGAACCTGTCATTGCAGAACAACACCAATATGTATGTATGTATGTATGTATGTATATCTATATATATATATATATATTGTTACGGATCTCTACGTCGGCCTTTTCCCCTTAAGAAGGGGGGATTAATCCCCTTGGGTATGACTGACCGACGTGAGTCCTGATGTCCCAACGCTCCTTCCGGTCGGGAGCAGCCAGGGTATTTGGTCTACGAAAAGTCCCAAGGACCTGAGTGCCACTCCTGACCGCGAAGCAGGGGAGGGACTCCCCTGCTCAAACCCCGGTTTTAGATGTTATAATTGCCGAGCGGTGTTAGCAACACGAAGTTCGAGTCATTATCATTCACTAACCAGATTCCGAAATGTTGGCCAAATCATGCCACAGGTGTTCAATGTGGAAACCTCAAAGACGAACGGATGTGAAGAAGAAGAAGGCAAAAGTAGGAAGAACAAATATAATTTATTACTACTATTTACACAATTAAAGGAACCAAGGAGAAGGAAAGAAACGAAAATAATTTACAGAAGGATGGAAGGACCAGAAGACACAGTGCAATTTCTAGCTTATACAGACTTACTTATACCCCAGGGACAAGACACACAAAACAAACTCACGCACACAAAAGGATGGAATGGCAGGAATGGGTGGAGGGATGAGGAAGTTCAGATTCGTGCAAACGGCAGAGCTGGAGGTGACAGCTCTGACTCCTCGCACTCTGGTTCACAGAACGGGCGACAGGGAGATCCGAAGACCGCGGCACGTCGATGTTCGCGTGCACGCACTGGTTGTTCTCAGAGTGCTGGTTGGTATCGCGAGCAGGGCATGCCGATTCTCATTCGCTTTCCTCTCCACGTGTCTCACTCTCTCCTCCTCAACTGAGCCCAACCTCACTGTTCCTCCTCCACTGAACTGAACAACTCCACTCAACTCTCTCCTGGTGGACTGCCCACTCTCTGACGCATGTCTCATGGGGGCGTCCGCCGCGGGTTTTATGCCACGCCTTTCCAAGCCATACCCACCGAGCCTGTGGTTGGTCGTTCAGGGCTCCACCCTTGATGACGAGGTGCGGGCTACGCCCGAAGGTGGCTCCTCCCCCCTTTTCTCCGAGATTACCTCGTGGCTAATGGAGTCTTGCAGCGAAGAACACAACCCCAAAGCAGCAGCGGCGAACGCCGCCTTGCTGGCAGGTTTTCGGAGGCCATGGGGATATTTCAGGGGATTCTATCTTATTTTAATTCGGTGCAATGGAGTGTCAACTAATGGGCAACAGAGCCTTAAACTCACATAGAATAAAGAAATAACTATTTAAAAGGGTATATGGTGGCCTGCATGTATGTATATGGATTAACTAGGAGGACGACCTTTGACCTTTACAGACCAAACGGAGATATTTACAAGAATTCATTACACATACAGAGGGTGATATTTACAACAATTCTCAAATCCACAACACTGCACCCTCATCCTCCAGGCATGTCCTCGGGCCTATAAAACTTTACTTAGTGTGACACGTAGGTGTAATTCCCTCTACAATTAACCTGACCCTGAGTGTGACAGTTTTAAAACACAAATAAGTATGTCCCCCTGCTGCATTGCACCCTGGCTAACAGATTTACGCCCACAGCTAACCGAATTGCAGAATTGTCTTCAAACTATACATGAACGGTGGGGAGCATTATTTACAAATGACGCTAATTGTATTTACACAACTAACCCAGGACCTGCGATTGTTCCTTTTGGGGGGGAGAGGGGGGAGACAGCCTGCACTGCATCGACGCACCAGCACCAATAACGAGCACCATAAAGCCCCATACAGCACCATAAACGCACCAGTCACTGCACAGTCACCAGTTCATAATAAAAATAAACAAACCCTGCTGGTGGTCTTGCTCTTCGGCTCCCTCTGCTGGCCAATGTTCTTCCAGATGTTGTCTTTCTTCATGTTCTTCTTGCTGGCGGCCTATTTGGACATAATAATAACAAGCACAGAATGTGTCCATTGTGTTTTTTTATTTAGGGCCCATAGAGGCCGACTTGGGGTGGTTCACCTGTATGCCACGTTACCGAGGTCCGCCAGCAAGATCTCGGGCCATCATGGCCGGTTCCAGCAGAGGGGCCATGCCCCAACCCGTGGGGTCCATGGGTGGTGCTCAGCCGCAGACATGTGGTCCATAAGTGGTGCATCGATGCAGACAGCTGGTTGCGGAGGTTCGGGCACACAATGGCGGACTCCCGCACGCTCCCCTCGGTGCCCAGAGAGCACGATCCATGGGTTGGGGAAGGAAGACAGAGAGGGCAGGTTAGCGAGGGGTAAGGTCACAAGGGTACACATCAATAAAGGCAATGCAAGGTGAGGTGCGTCTGGAGACTGAGTGGAGAAAAGCTCGTCCCTACCGTACGTCACCCCCCCTGTTACCTACTCTACCCTTGCCCTTACCCCAGTATGTACAAAAAAAACCTACACATTTACAAATCCGTCACTACGTCTCATCCTCCCTATATTTCCCCTATACCAAATTCGTCACAATCCCACTAATCCAAATTTGCCATCACCAATTCATCATCAATCCTCATAAGGAGGGAGAGATGGAACATCAACACAATGTCACCCCCACGTCATGATGCGTCTCACAATCCAAAACATTTGCACAAAAAAAATAATAAAAAACAACAAACCATGGCATGGTGTGGAGTCCTGTCACCTCAGGTGAGTGGATGTAGATGGTGCAAGGAGATTTCCATCCTATCTACCTTCTAAATGACATTAACACACTTTACACTACCCGGGGTCTTTCCCTGCCAATCCATTGGCCATCTTACTCTATGCGGTTTTAAAAACCAAATTCCCATTGACCAAACTGTGGTGCTTCATCAATTTGGGGTCTCACTCCCCCGATTCAACTCCCTGTGCCTTTGCACAATTTCAGGACTGGGTCGTGTGGCTCTCCCAGCAGGTCTACCCACCTGCACACCTCCACCACTGCAGTTGCCTCCGAGCTTACCTGCTCCTTACCCTAACCTATCTAACTGGGGAAGGCCCTCTGGCGCTCTCCCCACTCGGTGCCCTCTCTGGCACTGGGCTACCCGGGTCCGTCCCCCGGATCCTCGGGCCCCATCCACAACTCTAACGGCTCCCAGAGCCCACCTGCGGCCTCACCTGGCCGACATCCTCACAGTGGTGGAGTGCCCATTTAACTACACACACTAACAGGCCACACGCCCAGCCATTTCCACAATACTAATGCACCCATCCAAACACCATTCTTCCACACACACCACAGATGCCAATATCCAACCACAATTTACCTACTCCCTCTACCTAACTCTTAAACTACCCTCCCCGGGTATTCGTGATGGGGTCCATCCTCCCCATACACACCTTCGCACCATCCACTCCACTCCACAGTTTCCATCATACTCACTCCACACCATCCATTTCATACTCCATGTATTCCACACAACCATTCTCACCTGTATTTGCACACCTGTGCCATCACTCCTGGTGCTTCCTGCACCCTCCTTCCTGCAGGACCATTTGCTCAACACAACACGCAATCACTATTACTCACTCATGCACTGCTCCATACACCTGTTCGCTTGCACACCTGTGCAATCACACCTGGTGCTTCCTGCACCCTCCTTCCTCCAGGACCATTTGCTCAACACAACACTCAATCACTATTACTCACTCATGCACTGCTCCATACACCTGTTCGCTTGCACACCTGTGCAATCACACCTGGTGCCACCTGCATCCTCCTTCCTCCCAGGTTTCTTCAATCATTCCATACAATGCACAATCACAATTGTTCCTCATACACTGCTCCATACACTTCCACGCTCAATACAACTCACAACCACCTCACACTTTTCACAATACACTTCCGATTCTCAAACACACGGCATCATCTGATCTACCTGGTGCCCTGCTGAAACCGCGCTTCCCCGTCGCCCCTTACATTATTGCGCTCCCTCGTCATTATAATCCAACTACCCTCTCTATGTCCCCACTACCTGTCCAATGTCGCTACTTAAATCTCCAGTTATCTATGGTCAATCTCTAGGTCCCTATACATTATCCAAACCCTCCCTCGGCAAGCTTACACTGCCAAACCCCATAAACCTATAGCTCCTTTGCCCCGTATGTGAGGGACGGTGGATTTGCCATCCCACCACATCGGGCATCTTCCACTATAAATTTTGCTCTCAAATTTCAACCAATCAAAATTTTCCAATCACAAATTCCCTATCCCTACGAAATGTCCTTTAACTCGAGCCTCGGTGCTTCGTTACCTCATTAAAACTCGGCTTCACAAAGCCGAGCAATGAGTTCGGGTGGTTTGGTCGCCTGCAGGTTGAATCTGTCCGGCATTCTGTTCAGGGGAGGAGGTTTGGTCGGGCCGAGATTCCACGCACCATCTCGGCGCGGATCCTTGCGGCCTCCGGCCCGATGGCTCAATCTCGCCCGGTCGGAACCCCGTCCCCGCCACCAGGGGGCACCATACCGCTTCCTCCAACCTGTCCCTGAACCGGACCGGTCGCCTCGCCAGACAAGGCCCGGACTCAACCGTGCAGGGCGGGGCCAAGCCCGAATCGGCAACGACGCTTCAAAGAGAAGCGACGCAACACCGACCCACGCCGGGCCTCGCATCCAGCAAAGCACACCGCGCCCCGAGTGCTCGCATCGGCTATCCGTCGCCCAAAACACTGCCCCGGTCAACGTCGACGCCTTACTCGCATGCCCACGCGACCCTTTTCACACTCACAAAACCCGGCATCTCGGCGCCTCCAGTGCATCCCCCACACTCCGTCCATTCCACCACCACACTCCCTGTTACACACCACACCTCTCGCGCACACTCGCCGTTCGCACACTTTCTTAACACACCTCACGCACCGTCTTGCGCACTCTCCCTCGGTACGTACTCCGTACCACTCATAGGGTGCACTCTTGCATCCACCCACTCACGCGCTCTGATGTGCCCTGCCGCACACGCGCCACAACCAACTCAGGTGTGCTCCCTCGCACACTCTCGCCGTCCATTCCAAACGTGCATCCTCGCACCCGCTCCTCCACCAACACACTCTCCGTGTCACTCTCACCCTCGCACGTACACTCCGTATCGCTCTCACTCCGTGTCACACTCCGTACACCCCGACGTGCATTCCCGCTCGCACTCGGTTTTACCCCCACACTTTATAACATGCTCACTCTTTGACACACACTTTTTCCTCACACGCGTGCCATTTCCACTCACACAGCGCCCAAAGGACCTTCCACAAACGCCCGGGTGCCATATTGATCCCAAGCGCGCGACAATTCTCTTCGCGCCAAACACTCTGCCGAAAAACCTCTTAGCGCCATACACAGCACGACTCACCTTTGGGATCCTTTTCTCCATGCGCACCTGAAAATCTTTATAAGGATTAGCAAGTACGGCACCACGATGCGAATTCAGACTTTGTACAATATCCATTTCTCCCTTCAATTCCTGGGCTACCTCCCTCGTCTTTTCAATTTCAACTACTTTTTCTTTATTCACCTCGACGACCGCTGGCTGTATTGAAATTCCCTCTTCTACCTCAGCGGTCGCCGGCTTTTCCATACCCCGGGTCGCAATGTCTACCCCGGTCCAGTTACCTGTGCTTTTCTCTGACTCACTCAACCTGCGCTCCTCGAGTCACGTTACCTCCTCGTGCACCCGTGTGCTCCTCCCGCTCAACCTGCGGTCAACCTCCCTCTCGGCTTCCCTCACCTCATATGCGGCTTGCCCCCTCGCCAACTCCTCATTAATTTATTTGGCTTGGCCAACTATGCCCCCCAGTTTGTCCCCTAATCTGCTTCCGAATCCTTCAAATTTGCCTCCGAGTCCCTCCAATTTGCTTCCGAGTCCCTCCAATTTGCTTCCCATATTACTTAACCCGTCTCTCAATTGCTCACTGGTACCCCTTGCTTCGTCCCTCATTCTGCTTTCCATCCCTTCAATTTGGTTTCCCATGTGCTGCACACCTGCTCTAGCAGGGAAAATGGCCTTTAAAATGCATGTTGTTGTATGTGCTGCCCCATTCGATTTTCTAATTGCTCACCCATTTTTTTCAATGTCTCCCCCCTTTCGTCGACTTTTGCCATTAATTGGTCCATAAAAAATCGCATGTACCCTGGTATCTCGGGCTCGGCTGCCGCAACCACGTGCGAACCGCCATTTTGTGCACCTGATACCCCCGCAACCACATCTTCATTGCTCTCCTCTCTCTCCATTCCCCCCCTGTGGTCCTGGATTACCCCTAACCCCTCTTCTAATTCCCCCACCGGCATCCGGTCGCCTTGACCATCCATGGCACGATTTTAAATTTAGGATGTTAAATAAAATTGTGGGCCACTCGTAATTTGAGCGTGCGCAGCGCGCTTCAGGTCCGAATCTCTTTCCTGGCACCAATTTGTTACGGATCTCGACGTCGGCCTTTTCCCCTTAAGAAGGGGGGGATTAATCCCTTGTGTATGACTGACCGACGTGAGTCCTGAAGTCCCAATGCTCCTTACGGTCAGGAGCAGCCAGGGTATTTGGTCTACGAAAAGTCCCAAGGACCTGAGTGCCACTCCTGACCGCGAAGCAGGGGAGGGACTCCCCTGCTCGAACCCTGGTTTTAGATGTTATAATTGCCGAGCAGTGTTAGCAACCCGAAGTTCGAGTCATTATCATTCACTAACCCGATTCCGAAACGTTGGCCAAATCATGTCACAGGTGTTCAATGTGGAAACCTCAAAGACGAACGGATGTGAAGAAGAAGAAGGCAAAAGTAGGAAGAACAAAATATAATTTATTACTACTATTTACACAATTAAAGGAACCAAGGAGAAGGAAAGAAACGAAAATAATTTATAGAAGGATGTAAGGACCAGAAGACACAGTGCAATTTCTAGCTTATACAGACTTACTTATACCCCAGGGACAAGACACACAAAACAAACTCACGTACACAAAAGGATGGAATGGCAGGAATGGGTGCAGGGATGAGGAGGTTCAGGTTCGTGCAAAGGGCAGGGCTGGAGGTGACAGCTCTGACTCCTCGCACTCTGGTTCACAGAACGGGCGACAGGGAGATCCGAAGACCGCGGCACGTCGATGTTCGCGTGCACGCACTGGTTGTTCTCAGAGTGCTGGTTGGTATCGCGAGCAGGGCGTGCCGATTCTCATTCGCTTTCCTCTCCACGTGTCTCACTCTCTCCTCCTCAACTGAGCCCAACCTCACTGTTCCTCCTCCACTGAACTGAACAACTCCACTCAACTCTCTCCCGGTGGACTGCCCACTCTTTGACGCATCTCTCGTGGGGGCGTCCGCCGCGGGTTTTATGCCACGCCTTTCCAAGCCATACTCACTGAGCCTGTGGTTGGTCGTTCGGGGCTCCACCCTTGATGACGAGGTGCGGGCTATGCCCGTAAGGTGGCTCCTCCCCCCTTTTCTCCGAGATTACCTCGTGGCTAATGGAGTCTTGCGGCGAAGAACACAACCCTATCTCCCAATGGTGAAGAATCACTTTTTAAAATTCTACCAGACAGAATGGTGAAGAATCACTTTTTAAAATTCTACCAGACAGATCCAGATCTTCACCAAAATCTAATCATTTCTTCCTTGTCACATACGCTACATCTCTGCCAAATTTTGTCCGAATCCGTCCATAACTTGAGATATTTTGTTCACAGACAGGGGTGAAAACATAACCTCCATCCACCTTTGGTGGCGGAGGTAATGATGATGTCATAGGTTCATGACTTCACTATGACGTCATAATATCGGCATAGCGGCACAGGGCTGGTGCAACAAAGGGCTGGTGCGACGTATGGCTGGTGCGACACAGGGCTGGTGCGGCAAAGGGCTGGTGCGGCAAAGGGCTGGTGCGGCAAAGGGCTGGTGCGGCACAGGGCTCACCCCACTAATTCCCCCGCTTATTCACCCCAGATCCACCTTGTTTGAAATTCCAACTTCTTTCCTGGAAGTCCTGGCAGTGTCCATATGTTTTATACCTCTCCCACCCCCCCCTTCCCATGCCTCCCCCCCCCCCCAAAGCCCTCTCCCTCCTACAGATCTCTCGATGTCCCTGCTCTCAAATGTTGTGTTTGTGTCCTTCCCCCTCTTTCCCCATCTTGTCTACCGCTCCCCATGTTATATGTTTTATGTGTCGGTTTGTCTTTCTGTGTGATTAATGTTAGCTCTTTCACGAGCCTCAATCTTGTATACAAAAAAAATAAAAAAAATAAAATAAAAAAACCCCAAAGCAGCAGCGGCGAACGCCGCCTTGCTGGCAGGTTTTCGGAGGCCATGGGGATATTTCAGGGGATGCTATCTTATTTCAGTTCGGTGCAATGGAGTGTCAACTAATGGGCAACAGAACCTTAAACTCACATAGAATAAAGAAATAACTATTTAAAAGGGTATATGGTGGCCTGCGTGTATGTATATGGATTAACTAGGAGGACGACCTTTGACCTTTACACACCAAACGGAGATATTTACAAGAATTCATTACACTTACAGAGGGTGATATTTACAACAATTCTCAAATCCACAACAACGTATACAGCAACGCAGTGCCTTTGAAAAGGGGACACGTAAGACTTTTTTTTTTTGTTTTTTTTGTATACAAGATCGAGGCTCGTGAAAGAGCTAACATTAATCACACAAAAAGACAAACCGACACACAAAACACAAAAAACAAGGGGAGCGGCAGACAAGATGGGGAGAGAGGGGGAAGGACACAAAAGAGAGGGGGAAGAGGGGGAAGGACACAAACACAACATTTGAGAGCAGGGACATCGGGAGGACTTGGGGGGAGGTGGGAGAGGATTAAAACATATGAACACTGCAAGGACTCTGGGGTGAATTACCGGGGGTAGAAAAGATCAAGGTTTTCGATGGGGGACGATAAGAGATGGTGGTGAACAGCTGTTTTAAAGACCTGGAGGGAGGAGTGGGATTGAAGGGAGTGGGGAGTTTGTTCCAGAGGTGGGAGAAAAGGGGAATGAAAGAGTGAAGGTGAGCAGAGAGCCTAGACTTTGGCAGTTTAACCATAAGAGGGTTGCAGGCAGATCTTGTGCGACCTGAAGGAATATTGGGGGGACAGAGCACAGAGAGAGCTGGGGGAGCAAGGCCGGAGAGGAGTCGGTAGAAGACAGAAAGACCACCAACCTGCCTGCGGTGAGTGAGTGAAAGGCCCTCGGCGTTGACTACATCGCAGGAGATTCCAATGATTCTGAAAGCTTTGGCCTCAACAGCGTGAAGTCGAGCAAGGTGTGAGGCAGGAGCACCAGCCCAGAGGGGGGAACAGTATTCCATTGAGCTGCGGATGAAAGCCTTGTATGTGGTGAGGAGCTCAGGTGTGCCAAGGAAGGACTTCGCATGACGGAGGATGCCCAGTCGGCGACTGGCTTTGGAGGCCAGCTTGGAAATGTGGTTTTCCCAAGAAAGATCATGGCAAATAGTGAGACCCAAAAGCTTGAGCGACAGAACTTCTTGGAGAGGATTGTTGAGAAAGTAGATGGGAGGGTTGTCCAGTCGGTCCTTTCGGAGAGACATTGTAAGAGTGTGAGATTTGTCAGGATTGAAAGACATGTTCCACTTGTTTGACCAGTCTGTGATTTTGTCCAGGTCTGCAGAGAGTGAGGAGGCTGCAGACTGCCGATCTGAGGGATGAGGAATGGAGCGACAGAGAGTAGAGTCGTCAGCAAAGAGATAGAGAGGATTTTCAAGAGAGTCAGAGAGATCATTGATGAAGACCAGAAAAAGCACAGGGCCCAGAACACTACCTTGGGGAACTCCAGCCTGAACAGGAAGAGGAGATGAGAGAAACCCATTCAGGGCCACACGTTGACTATGACCAGAGAGGAAGTCCGCCAGCCATGCGTGGAGATTTCCATGGATACCAAAGGAGGAGAGTTTGGAGAGCAGAGCAGGGTGCCAGACCGTATCGAAGGCACGTGAAATGTCAAGGGAGACAGCTCTAATTTCCTGTTTGGCGTTGAGGACCTCCATCCATTGTTGAGAAAGCAGAAGCAGCATGTCCAGAGTAGAGTGACCAGGTCTGAAACCAAATTGATGATCAGAGATCAAGCCATTGGAGAAGAGGAAAGATTTCATATCTGAAGCAATGATGGATTCCATGACTTTGCTGATAATTGGGAGAAGGCTGATTGGTCTGTAGTTGCTGGGATCTGTTTTTGCACCTTTTTTTGTGCAAAGCGGTGATGTTGGCTGATTTCCAAGCAGATGGCAGATGACCTTGAGCAAAAGAGAGGGTGAAGAGAACAGAAAGAGGGAGTGAAAGAGCAGAAGAACATGATTTTAGGACCCGTGGGCTGATGCCGTCAGGACCAGTTGCAGAATCAGAGTCGAGGGTTGACAGAAACTTTTCCACCTTGTCAGGAGGAAAGGACACAGAGTCCAGGAGCAGCTGGGTACGACTGGGTACGGTGGGTATAGAGAGGGATGGGTTTGGGACACAAGATTTAGAGGCAAATACAGAGTTGAGGCATTCAGCTTTTTCACGTGCAGAGTCAGCCGTTAAGCCGTTTGAGGTGAGGGAGGGGATGGAGGGGGAACAAACACCAGAAACAGATTTGACCAGACGCCACCAGGATTGGGAAGAGGGAGACAGATAAGAGAGTTCGGTCTTGAGAATGGTGAGATATTGTTTCCTGGCTCTCCTGAGCTGCCGGGAGAAACTGCCGGGAGAAACAGCCAGGTAGCAAGCCACAGTGTTGTATGTCCTGGGGTTGTACTTCAGCAGGGAAAGGATGTGAGGAGGAGAGTGAAATGGCCAGGTATGGGAGAAAGGGAAGTATGGGAGAGAATGGATGGAGTGATGTGTGGGGTGCTTCATCGGTTGAAAGGAAGGGTGGAAGATAGATTGAGAAAGATGAATGAGATTGTGTTTGAGTATGCATGTGTCACGTTTGGAGTGAAAGAGTGTGTAGAGAGGGGTGAGAAGAAGGCACGTTTGAGCAGGAGGCAGAGGGAGATCCGTGAGTTGAGAATGGAGTTGAGGAGTTTGAATGGAAGAGGGCAGTGGAAGTCGGAGAGGAATGGGCTTGAGGTGTTGACGAAGCAGGTGAGGATGAGGTTGGTGAAGTTGAAGAGAGTGGAAAGGATGAAGAGATGAAGAAAGAAGCGGCAGAGGAAGAGAAAGAGGTTCTTTGAGAATCATTTTCAGTTTATGAAGGATCTGTTCGAGCCGTTTCGAGGTGGTGTACTGAAGGTACCAAAGGAAGAGTTGGAAGGTCACCTGCGTGTCACGTATGCAGACACAAGGAGGAACGAATTGGTGGAGGACATCGAAGGATTGGTGAGACCGACAGAGCCAGGTGTTTCATTTGATTTGTCAGAGCCAAAGATGTCTGAGATTGAGGCAGTTTTGAGGAAGGCACGGGCAGCATCGGCTCCAGGACCAAGTGGAGTGCCATACAAGGTGTTTAAGAGTTGTGAAGGCATCAGGCAGTATCTGTGGAAGGCTCTGAAGGTGGTATGGAGGCAAGGAGTGGTGCCCAGTCAATGGACTAGGGCGGAAGGAGTTTATATTCCAAAGCAGGAGGAGGCTGTGACACTGCAGCAGTTTAGACCAATATCGTTGCTCGATGTAGATGGGAAGATATTGATGAGTGTCTTTGCGGCACGGCTCTCAGGCTTCATCAGAGGGAATGGTTCTGTGCAGAAGGCAGGAATACCAGGATCACCAGGATGCATTGAACACTTGGCAATGGTCTGGCAAGTGTTACAGGAGGCAAAGAGGCAAAGAAAGGATGTGGCGGTGGTATGGCTGGATTTGGAGAATGCATATGGGTCAGTGCCACATGCCTTGATCAGGTATGCCATGGATTTCTTTTGGGTGCCAAGGAGATTTAGGGATTTTTTGATGGCATATTATGATCGGTTTTGGATGCGGTTTGCGACACAGTCCTATGTAACAGAGTGGCAGAAGTTGGAAGTGGGGATCCCGATGGGATGTACCATCTCCCCTATTTTGTTTGTGCTGGTTATGGAGTTGTTGATACGTGCGGTGAGTGGACATGGGAAAGAAGTGGAGCTCGCCCCTGGTCAGAGTTTGCCAGCGATGTTTGCTTTCATGGATGCTCTGACAGTTGTCCAACAGTCCGCTGATGCAGCAGTAGAGGTACTGGGACGACTGGAAAGGTTGATACAGTGGACAAGATTGGGATTTAAAGCAAGAAAGTCTAGGAGTGTGGTAGTGAGATGAGGAGTGGTGGATAACATGCACAGGTTTGAGCTGGGAGGGGAGGTGGTTCCATCATTGGTAGAGGCCCCTGTGAAGAGTTTGGGAAGATGGTATACAGTAGAGTTGAATGATGTGGGAAGGGTGGAGGAGGTCAGAAACAAGCTTTTGAGAGGTTTGAAGAGGATTGATAGATGTGGTTTGCCAGGTAAGTTGAAGGTATGGTGTTTGAAGTTTGGATTGATGCCACGAGTATTGTGCCCATTGATGATGTATGATATTGCAATTCGGCATGTGGAGAGGATGGAGGTTGTGGTGAGCGGGTTTGTGAGGAGGTGGTTGGGAGTGCCACGCTGTTTGACGAACATTGCCCTTTATGGTCATGGTGGAAAACTCCAGTTTCCCTTGACATCATTTAACCGAGGAGTTTAAGGTGGTGAGGGTGCGGGAGTTCATGATGTTGCGGGATTCACATGATGCAGTGGTAAGGAATGCTCTCCCAGAGAGGAAGGGAAGTCGGAAGTGGAATGCAAGAGCAGAGGTCGACGAGATGGAGGAGCGGTTGCAACAGGAGGAGGTCATGGGGATGGTACAGCATGGGAAGCATGGCTTGGGGTGGATGAAGCATGAGCGATGGGGAAAGGCATGTATGAAAGAGCGGAGGAAGATGGTTGAGAGGGAGGTGAGAAGAAAGGCAGAGGAGGGGAGATATGTGAAAGCAGTCGGTCAGGCACAGCAAGGTGCTTGGACTAAGTGGGAAGGTGTGTGAGTGAGGATATTGAAGTGGCAAGAGATTTGGAGGATGGAGCCAATATTGTTGAATTTCCTGTTGAGGGCAACGTATGATGTGCTTCCATCACCAGCAAACCTGAGATTGTGGGGGTTGTTGCAGGAGGAGAGATGTTATTTGTGTGGAGGTGTGGGAACGGTGCAGCATGCACTGAGTGCATGTTCAGTCGCATTGGCAGCAGGACAATACAGGTGGCGACATGATCAGGTACTGGCGGTGGTGGTGCAGATGGTGCAACAAGAGGTGCTGAGGTCGAGAGAAAGAAGAGTGGAGAAGGAGACTGATGGGGGATTTTTTTTTGTTTGTTTGTTTTTTTGTTACTATTATTATTTCTTATTTTGTATATACGAGTGAGTGGGTGAGGGTGTGTTTTTTTTGCATGAATTAATTTTTGCATGAGTGTGTGTTTTTGTATGTTGAGTGGTGTATGTTGTAAGGGTAGGTGGTTGGTTGGTTGGTGTTGTGTGTGTGTGTGTATGAATGATCTGGTGTGTTTTGTTGGTGAGTGGTGGAGGGTATAAAGTTGGGTGTTTGAGTGTTCCACCGTGTTTGTTTGGTGCTGTGGATTCTGGATGTGGAGGTGTTGTTGTTGTTGTTGTTGTTGTTGTAGTCTGCGTTCGCACTGGCTGGGGGTGGGGGTATGTACGCATCAAGGTGTAGTTGCTGCATGTGGATGTGCATGTGCCCCTGCTGGCCCACCTTAGCTGACCGTATCGAGGTTGAAGGGCCAAAACGGGATGATGCTGAGGACCTCGACTGAGGACCCGGTCAGTGCGGCACACTTGTGACCAGGTGTGTTTTGAACATATATATATATTTGTTGCGGTTTTGTGATTGTGCAATAAAAGGTTAATTTCCCCTCATAGTTTAGTTACACTACAACACGTAGCCTCGTTTGAGCTCAGTTATTTCTTCGTAAGTGTAAGCGTAGACCTTTCCTTTGTGTAGTTTTGCGTTGAATGGAATAATGAGAGTTAGGTCTCCTTCCAATGCTTATGCCGCCTCGATGCTTTGAGTTTTGGCGCAAATTACAAGGAGGCCAGCCTGACAAATCGATCCCGGCTGAAGAAAGGCGGGGCAGAAGTGGGAGTGACCGGTAAGCACAAGCCGCCAATCAGGGCTCGAGGGGAGTGGCTTAGCACTGCGGCAAAAGGCGTGGTTTGGAACATTCGAGACGGGCCAGGGCGTGGCAATATAACCCTGTGCCCGAAGCCTCCACCGGAGTTAAGAGTTCTGAGAGTGCGCGGTGTTGAACAAGTTATGGGGAGAGGCGCTTGTGAGTTTTTAGAGTGTGTGGTGTTGAATTGAGTTACAAGTTGGGTTCGCGGTTTAGCTTGAGTCAGAGCCTCCGTTGAGTTACGAGAGTGAAAGCGCGGAGTTGTATTAATCGCGCTGTGAAGGACCGCCATGCCGGGCGAGAGATGCGCACATCTTCCTGCCTGCCTTTGTTTGAGATACGCACTGCGAGGATCCCTCCCGCCTGCCTGCCTGCCTTTGTTGAGGGATGTGCTGTGACCGGCATAGGGCCACGCCGGGTGAGCTGTTCCTGAACGACAAAGCCGGCATGTTCAGCACATGAACAATCCTTCCTTCATCCCCCTGTGAGTGTGAATGGGCCCATTGTCTGGGTAGATAAGTTAAGACTGTATAAGACTGCCCTGTATCTCTCTTTTCTACCGAACCATTGTACATAATCGTGTAAATAATAATGAAATGTGTTCTTCCTTTGATTCTACCGCTTTTGTGTTTTCCATCATTGACTTAGCGTGGTACGAATTATATCGCTCTAATCGGGTTCCAATACCAAGGTAACTGTACGGACCACGTGGTACGCCATCCGCTCGGACGTACTCAAATTACGCATGGTTCGTGCGAGACTTGATCCCCGCTTCCGTGGCGGCGAGGGTACTTAGGTACGTGCGAGAATTGTCCCGAAACCCTGTCCCGCGTCTGACCGGAAGTGGCGACTCAAGTCTCGCGGTTGCGACGACCCAAGGAGAACAAGGGGCTTAATCTCCCCTTGGTAAGGGAACGGGAGTCACGTGAAATCGTAACATTTGGTGTCCGGGAGTGGGATTGGACCTGGAGTGCGCTTCATGCACTCGAAATAACGAGGGGACTAAATTTAGTTGTTAAAATCCAAAATTGTATTCGTACCATGGCTGGCCAAGGCGGTCGATTGCCGGTGGGGGTAGAGAACGAAAAATTGATGATTCAGGACCCAGAGAGACAGTTGGTAGTGGAGGAAGCCGAAAAGGGTGCGCAGTTGGCAAAGGAAATGGCGGCACCTCGCACGTGGCGGCGAGGGTCGTGCCCGCAGCGCCAATAGATGTGGGCCTTATTATGGCGCAAATGATGGGGTATATGGAAAAGATGACTGAGAAATCCACCAGGAAAATTGAACAAATGATGGAAAAGAACAGTGAGCGAATGGGTGGTCAATTGAAGGAAATGGGGGACAAAACCACCAGAGAATTGGAAAAAATGGGGATGGCGTCGAAGAAAGAAATAAAAGAAATTGGGGAGGACATTAGGTGCGGGTTGAGCGAGGAGGTCGTATTGGTACGCGTTGAGTTGAGTGAAGCAGGGTGGGGAACGCGTGGAGAGCGAAGTAGAGCAGAGGACAGCCAAGTTGACCGGGGCTATGAGGGTCGCGACACGAGAGGAGGTGGTAGAAAAGCCAACGGTCGCCAAATTGGACGAAAATTTTTTATGGGCGCCGGCGGTCGTCGAAGAAATAATTGGAATTAAATAAATTAATTGGGGCTGAAGAGACAGTAGAATCAGAAAATAAATCGCGGGAGGTAGAAATGGAACCAGTACAAAGTTCATATTCACACCGTGATGCCGTGCTTGCTAACCCCAATAAAGGTTTACAGGTGCTGGCGAAGAAGCCGGGGAAGGAGGACCCCGAGGTGAGAAATAATGGTGCGAATGTGTTTGGCGCGAACGGGTTTTTGGCGCGCTTGGGACAGAGTCGAGACCCGGGCAGTCGCGGAAGGTCCATTGTGCGGTGTACGAGGGCGACTGGTGCGCGGTATGAGAGAGAGTGTGTGCCGAAGTGTGAGCGAGAAAAGTGTGCGCCGAGGTGTGAGCAAGAAAAGTGTGCACCAGAGTGTGCCAGAGAAGAGTGTGTTGTGGAGTGTGTAACGGGAGAGTGTGTTACAGAGTGTGTGCAGGAGTGCACACCCGAGCATGTTACAGAGTGTGTGCAGAAGTGCACACCCGAGTGTGTTACGGAATGTGTACGAGAAGAGTGCGTGGAGGAAAAGTGTACACCAGAAGGCACACCGGACTGTGTGCGAGAGAAGTGTGCACCAGGGGGTGCGATGAAGGGGTGTGTGACAGGTGCGAGTGCACCTGGGTGGTGTGCACAAGAGAGTATGAGTACGGAGTACGGGGGAGAATGCACACCAAACTGTGTGCGGGAAAAGTGTGTGATGAAGTGTGTGAAAGGCGTGAGTGCGCCTAGGTGTGCAGGTATGAGTACGGAGTGCGAGGGAGAATGCACACCAGAGGATGTGGAAGGAGAGTGTGCGGTAACGGAGTGTATGGGAGGCATGGGGACACCTGGGTGTGCGAGTGCGGAGTGGGTTGCGAGGTGTGAGGACGCGGCTCAAGCATCGACACCGACCGGGGTAGCGTTTAGCGGGACGAGTAGCGGACGCGAGCCCCCGGTGAGTTGTGTGCAGCAGGGACTGGCTGGGATCGGTGCCGTGGCGGTTTCACAAGGACCGACGTGCACGATTCGTGCCGCCCCCCACACTGTATGGTTGGTGCCGTGCCATGGCGGCAAAGGAAATCGGCGAGGTTCAAGGGGAGGTAAGAGATTTCGGAGCCGCGCACCCTGGCGGCTGCGGTGCTCCGACCATGACCGGTTGGGCCATCATGCGTGGGACCACGAGGCCCCGCGCAGGGATGGAGCTCTGCACCTCGGCCCGTCCATACTTCCCCCCTTGGATCATAAATGCCGGACGGACACCCCATACAGGCGACCAACCACCCGCATGGATCGCTCGGCCCTCCGAGGCCGAGCCGTGATGACAATGTACATCCACTTGGTGAGGCTCGAGTGTAGTGGACTGATGAGAGTAGTGTACCCTACGTGGAGGAATGGTGATGTCACCATTCCTCACACCCAGGGCCCATGAGCATTAGTTTAGGGGGATGGCAGTGATAGGCACATGGGGGTGCCAGCAATGGTTACCTCCATGGGGCACCGAAGCTAGCCGAGGGAGGGCTAGGATAATGTTAGGGAACTAGAAGACCTCAGGGACGAGAATTAAGTAGTGACATCTGTACCTATAGAGGGGACGTGGAGAGATTAGATGGTTGATAATGACGAAGGGAGTGCATAGTGTAACGGGACGACGGGGAAGCACGAGTATTAGGGGAACTCAGGTAGTTAGATGATGCTGTGTGCTTGGTGAGGAATTGCGTGAGAATAAACGGATTTGTGTGTTGAGCCAAATGGAGTTGTGTTGAGGTGTATGGAAAAAGGTGTGTGAGCACAAAAGGTGTGCGAGGAAAAAGGGGCGGGAGCACAAGTGGTGTGCGAGATCAATGGTGTGCGAATAAGTAGTGTAGAATGCTTGGTGTGGAATAAAAGGTGTGGAATGCATGGTGCGAAGGAGTGAATGGGGGGAGATGGAACCCATTCACGGACGCTCGGGGTGGGTAGTGTAAAGCCAGGTAGAGGGCTTAGGTAAATTGTTTGGATATTGACGCCTGTGGTGTGGGTAGTGGCTTGTTGGGTGCATGAGTATGTGGAATGGCTGGGCGTGTGGTTTAATTGGTGCGTATGGTTATTGGGGCACTCCGCCACTGGTAGTTTTTCGGCCATGTGAGGCCGCAGGTAGGCTCTGGGAGCCAGTTAGGGTAGTTGTGAGTTGTCGAGTGGGGCCCGAGGATCCCAGGAGAGGACCCGGGTTGCCCAATGCCAAGGTGGGCATCACGGGGTAAAGTGCCAGGAGGGGCCTTCCCCAGTTTAGGTAGTCGCAGGAGCAGGTAAGCTCGGGTGGCGAATTCAGTGGCGGAGGTGCGCAGGTAGGCAGACCTGATAGTGGAGCCACACGACCAAACCCCGAAATTGTGCAAGGGCACAGTGTGAAAAATTGGGGAGTGAGACCCAAATTTTGGAGGGCACCACATGGGCAATGGGGAATTCGGGTTCTTAGAACCACATAGTTTAACGAGGCCAATTGGCAGGGTACGACCCCGGGCAGTTTAACAAAGTATATGTCAGTAGTGTAGTTAGGATAAGAAATCCCTTCGCACCACCCACAGCCAGTCACCAAGGGAGATGGAACTCCACACCAGGGCTCTGTAAGCCGTTTGAGTAAGTGAGACGCATCACGACGTAGTGTGACATTGTGGTTGTTCCATTCTTCCTTCCTGGGAGGGATTGGGAGACTAATTGGAGTTAGAGGGGGATATGGGGGACAAGACGTGGAGACAGATTGTAAATACAAGGGGGGTTAGGGTAGTATAGCCTACGGTGGGGGGGGGGGGGGGAGGTACGGACGGCTAGGGACGAGTCTGCTCTGCTCGCTCTTCCGTGCCCCTCACATTGCATTACCTTGTGTATGTGTGCTGTTGCGTTCTTTCCGCTTTGCTGGTCGTGCTTTGTCTCTCCCCCCCACCCCAGGACCATTTTGGAGGTGGAACTGTGCAGCACTATCGACTTGTGCAGTATCCCTGCGGCACCTTGCTGCACCTGTGCAGAACTTTGCTGCCACAAACACTTTGCTGCACCTTACACACACCATGGACCACAAGATTTGTGGCCTTGCACCTCTGCTGTGCAGCACCTTGCTGCAAAATCATCTTGCATCTTCGGACCACTTGTTTTGAGTGGCATTAATGTCACGCAGTCGGACCACATGAGGTTGGCCCTGCCTGGCAAAGAAATAAAATACAAGCATTTTTTGTGCATTTTTATTATGGTATGCTAGGAATGAGAAGATGTGTAAGTTAGATAGCCCTGAAGATCAAAAATGGCTTGTATGCTGGTGCAGGGGCCAGCCAGTTTGATAGGCACACAGAAGAAGCAAGAAGCAAGATGCAAGAAGCAAGCAGCAAGTGTTATGATTTTGAGTGTGTTGTGTTTTTGCTGTGCTTTCTCTCCCCTCCAATCTTCTCTTCCAAAAAGGACAGGTCCTGGGTCATAAAATTGTAAATAAGATTAAGTTTTGTGCTTGTAGATATAAAAATACTGCCCACCGGCTATGTGTTTAGTTTGACGAATTCCGGATATTTGGTTAGTTGTGGGCGTGATTCTGTTAGATAGCCACTCAACGCAATAGGGGGGACATATCTAGTGTTTTAAAACTGTCGCATACACAGGTCAGAGTAAATGTTAGGGGGAACCACACCTATATGTCACATGTAAAAGTAAAAGTTAATTTTGCATGTCATTCTCTAAACCGGTCGTTTCATTTGTTGGTTTCGACTCGGGGACGAGTCTGACCAGGGAGGGGTGTAGTGTTGCGGTTTTGTGGTTGTGCAATAAAAGGTTAATTTCTCCTCATAGTTTAGTTACACTACAACAAGTAGCCTCGTTTAAGCTCAGTTATTTCTTAGTAAGTGTAAGCGTAGACCTTTCCTATGTGTAGTTTTGTGTTGAGTAGAATAATGAGAGTTAGGTCTCCTTCCAATGCTTATGCCGCCTCGATGCTTTGAGTTTTGGCGCAAATTACCACAAGGCCGGCCTGACAAATCGATCCAGGCCGAAGGAAGGCGGGGCAGGAGAAGTGGGAGTGACCGGTAAGCACGAGCCGCCAATCAGGGCTCGAGGGGAGTGGCTTAGCACTGCGGCCAAAGGCGTGGTTTGGAACATTCGAGACGGGCCAGGGCGTGGCAATATAACCCTGTGCCCGCAGCCCCAACCGGAGTTAAGAGTTCTGAGTGCGCGGTGTTGAACAAGTTATGGGGAGAGGCGCTTGTGAGTTCTGAGAGTGCGCGGTGTTGAATTGAGCTACAAGTTGGGTTCACGGTTGTGATTGAGTCAAATCCTCCGTTGAGTTACGAGAGTGAAAGCGCGGAGTTGTATTAATCGCACTGTGAAGGACCGCTGTGCTGGGCGAGAGATGCGCATATCTTCCTGCCTGCCTTTGTTCAAGATACGCGCCGCGAGAATCCCTCCCACCTGCCTGCCTGCCTTCATCGAGGGACGTGCTGTGACCGGCAGAGGGCCACGCCGGGTGAGCTGTTCCTGAATGACAAAGGGCAGATCTTAGTCAGTCTTAACTTATTCCCCAGACAATGGGCCCATTCACACTCACAGGGGGATGAAGAAAGAATTCTTCATGCGCTGAACGCGCCGGCTTGGTCACCCAGGAACAGCTCACCCGGCGTGGCCCTCTGGCGGTCACCGCACGTATCCCGGCGAAGACAGGCAGGCAGGCAGGCAGGCAGGCAGGAAGGAACCTTGCGGCGCATGTATTGGCAAAGCAGGCAGGCGGGAAAATTTATGTGGGTCTCTCGCCCGGCACGGCTGTCTTTCACAGCACGATTAATACAACTGCATGCTTTCACTCTCGTAACTCAACGGAGGATCTGACTCAAGCTCAACCGAGAACTCAACTTGTAACTCATGCGCGTGTCCTCCTCACAACTCAACGAGCGCCTCTCCCCTCATAACTTAGTTCAACAGAGGACCCTGGCTCATAACTGGTGCTCCGAACCGACTCTCATAACTGAGGTGGGGGGCTCTGGGCACAGGGTTATATTGGTCCTGGTCTAGCCCGCATCGAATGTTCCAAACCACGCCTTTTGCCGCAGTGGTAAGCCACTCCCCTCGAGCCCTGATTGGCGGCTCGTGCGTACCGGTCACTCCCACTTTTCCTGTCCCACCTTCCTTTGGCCTTGATCGACTTGTCAGGCCGGCCTCGTGGTATTTCGCGCCAAAAACCAAAGGCATCACGGCATCAGAAGCATTGGAAGGAGACCTAACTCTCATTATTCTACTCAACGCAAAACTACACATAGGAAAGGGCTACGCTTACATTTACTATGAAATAACTGAGCTTAAACGAGGCTATATGTTGTAGTGTAACTAAACTATGAGGGGAAATTAACCTTTTATTGCACAACCACAAAACCGCAACACTTTATATATATATATAAACAAGGCTAACCCCCGCTCTTGCAGGGAAAATGGCCTTAAAATGCATGTTGTTGTTGTATATATATATATATATTGTTGCGGATATGAGGATTGTATTTTTTTATTGTGTGCTTTATTATTATTATTGCTTTATTCTGGCCCTCCTGCCTCCAGTGTTGTGTAAAGGTTAAAAGGGCGTCCCGGTAGTTAATTCCATAAAAGCACACATTCAAGGACACGATAAAACCCTTGTTCAGTAGTTTATATCTTTATTATGTGTTTTAGGGTAAGGCCTTGTCTTCCATTAAATGACACTCCATTGCACCAAGTGAAAAAGATAGATTCCCTTCATTCCCATTCCCAAAAACCTCCATTTCCCCTTTCGTCAATTGCCATTCGCATTGCCAACCAGAAATTGCTGCCATTGGCCACGAGGCAGGGTTGGGGAAGAAAGGCGGGTCCCCACCTCGTCATAGAGGGGAGGAGTGAGTCAGCCCCACTCAACCAACCACGAACAAGGGGTTGGACTTGGAGAGGGTGTGGAGAGAAACATCAAGGAGGTTCGCGAAGGTTGAGGGGTGGGGCCTATATAACCCGCCGCAGGACGTTCCCCGAAGAGATGAGAGATGAGCTTTGAGATGAGGAGATGAGCTTTGAGATGAGGAGATGAGCTATGACAAGAGCTGAGTTGTGAGGTCCAAGGCTGAGCTGCGTGGTGAGGTGCAAAAGAGAGAGCTGGGTTGTGAGGTCCAAGAGAGAGAAAGGAGATCATCCAGGGAAGCACCAAGCCTGCTATTCGTCGCCTTGCTCGCCAGCAGCAGCGTCGACAGCAGCAGCAGCAGCAGCAGCGTCCACAACAGCAGCAGCAGCAGCGTCCACAGCAGCAACAAGACTCGACAGCCGTTTGGGGCCTGGACGGCGGTTTTGAGCAGGGCCGCGAAGGGACGGCGGCTGCCCAACGAGCCGATCGTGCTGCCGGACCCATTGGACTTTCCTCTCCTTCCAGCCATTCCTGCCTACAAGTTCCCCATTCGTGTACGTGAGTTTGTTCTGTTTGTTCTGTCCTGGGTAGTCAATTAAGTCTGTATAAGCTAGTAATTTTCACTGTGTCACCTGCATTTTTCATGTCCCTGTACATAACCGTGACTGCTCCTTTTTGCTTGTGTGTGTAATAATAAATCCCGTTACTCTTCTGTACGTCTTCTTCTTCCTCTTTGCATTCGGTCGCTTTAGAGTTTTCCACATTGAATAGCTGTGGCGCGATCGGGCCAACGTTTGGGTGAATCGGGGAAACTGCTAGGTCGCGGGGCCTCCGCTCGGCAAATATAACATCCTTAACCGCGAACCGTAACAATATATATATATATATATATATATATATATATATATATACTAGCTTGGCTAAATGTCAGTAGTGTAGTTAGGATAAGAAATCCCTTCGCACCACCCACAGCCAGTCACCAAGGGAGATGGAACTCCACACCAGGGCTCTGTAAGCCGTTTGAGTAAGTGAGACGCATCACGACGTAGTGTGACATTGTGGTTGTTCCATTCTTCCTTCCTGGGAGGGATTGGGAGACTAATTGGAGTTAGAGGGGGATATGGGGGACAAGACGTGGAGACAGATTGTAAATACAAGGGGGGTTAGGGTAGTATAGCCTACGGTGGGGGGGGGGGGGGGGGAGGTACGGACGGCTAGGGACGAGTCTGCTCTGCTCGCTCTTCCGTGCCCCTCACATTGCATTACCTTGTGTATGTGTGCTGTTGCGTTCTTTCCGCTTTGCTGGTCGTGCTTTGTCTCTCCCCCCCACCCCAGGACCATTTTGGAGGTGGAACTGTGCAGCACTATCGACTTGTGCAGTATCCCTGCGGCACCTTGCTGCACCTGTGCAGAACTTTGCTGCCACAAACACTTTGCTGCACCTTACACACACCATGGACCACAAGATTTGTGGCCTTGCACCTCTGCTGTGCAGCACCTTGCTGCAAAATCATCTTGCATCTTCGGACCACTTGTTTTGAGTGGCATTAATGTCACGCAGTCGGACCACATGAGGTTGGCCCTGCCTGGCAAAGAAATAAAATACAAGCATTTTTTGTGCATTTTTATTATGGTATGCTAGGAATGAGAAGATGTGTAAGTTAGATAGCCCTGAAGATCAAAAATGGCTTGTATGCTGGTGCAGGGGCCAGCCAGTTTGATAGGCACACAGAAGAAGCAAGAAGCAAGATGCAAGAAGCAAGCAGCAAGTGTTATGATTTTGAGTGTGTTGTGTTTTTGCTGTGCTTTCTCTCCCCTCCAATCTTCTCTTCCAAAAAGGACAGGTCCTGGGTCATAAAATTGTAAATAAGATTAAGTTTTGTGCTTGTAGATATAAAAATACTGCCCACCGGCTATGTGTTTAGTTTGACGAATTCCGGATATTTGGTTAGTTGTGGGCGTGATTCTGTTAGATAGCCACTCAACGCAATAGGGGGGACATATCTAGTGTTTTAAAACTGTCGCATACACAGGTCAGAGTAAATGTTAGGGGGAACCACACCTATATGTCACATGTAAAAGTAAAAGTTAATTTTGCATGTCATTCTCTAAACCGGTCGTTTCATTTGTTGGTTTCGACTCGGGGACGAGTCTGACCAGGGAGGGGTGTAGTGTTGCGGTTTTGTGGTTGTGCAATAAAAGGTTAATTTCTCCTCATAGTTTAGTTACACTACAACAAGTAGCCTCGTTTAAGCTCAGTTATTTCTTAGTAAGTGTAAGCGTAGACCTTTCCTATGTGTAGTTTTGTGTTGAGTAGAATAATGAGAGTTAGGTCTCCTTCCAATGCTTATGCCGCCTCGATGCTTTGAGTTTTGGCGCAAATTACCACAAGGCCGGCCTGACAAATCGATCCAGGCCGAAGGAAGGCGGGGCAGGAGAAGTGGGAGTGACCGGTAAGCACGAGCCGCCAATCAGGGCTCGAGGGGAGTGGCTTAGCACTGCGGCCAAAGGCGTGGTTTGGAACATTCGAGACGGGCCAGGGCGTGGCAATATAACCCTGTGCCCGCAGCCCCAACCGGAGTTAAGAGTTCTGAGTGCGCGGTGTTGAACAAGTTATGGGGAGAGGCGCTTGTGAGTTCTGAGAGTGCGCGGTGTTGAATTGAGCTACAAGTTGGGTTCGCGGTTGTGATTGAGTCAAATCCTCCGTTGAGTTACGAGAGTGAAAGCACGGAGTTGTATTAATCGCACTGTGAAGGACCGCTGTGCTGGGCGAGAGATGCGCATATCTTCCTGCCTGCCTTTGTTCAAGATACGCGCCGCGAGAATCCCTCCCACCTGCCTGCCTGCCTTCATCGAGGGACGTGCTGTGACCGGCAGAGGGCCACGCCGGGTGAGCTGTTCCTGAATGACAAAGGGCAGATCTTAGTCAGTCTTAACTTATTCCCCAGACAATGGGCCCATTCACACTCACAGGGGGATGAAGAAAGAATTCTTCATGCGCTGAACGCGCCGGCTTGGTCACCCAGGAACAGCTCACCCGGCGTGGCCCTCTGGCGGTCACCGCACGTATCCCGGCGAAGACAGGCAGGCAGGCAGGCAGGCAGGCAGGAAGGAACCTTGCGGCGCATGTATTGGCAAAGCAGGCAGGCGGGAAAATTTATGTGGGTCTCTCGCCCGGCACGGCTGTCTTTCACAGCACGATTAATACAACTGCATGCTTTCACTCTCGTAACTCAACGGAGGATCTGACTCAAGCTCAACCGAGAACTCAACTTGTAACTCATGCGCGTGTCCTCCTCACAACTCAACGAGCGCCTCTCCCCTCATAACTTAGTTCAACAGAGGACCCTGGCTCATAACTGGTGCTCCGAACCGACTCTCATAACTGAGGTGGGGGGCTCTGGGCACAGGGTTATATTGGTCCTGGTCTAGCCCGCATCGAATGTTCCAAACCACGCCTTTTGCCGCAGTGGTAAGCCACTCCCCTCGAGCCCTGATTGGCGGCTCGTGCGTACCGGTCACTCCCACTTTTCCTGTCCCACCTTCCTTTGGCCTTGATCGACTTGTCAGGCCGGCCTCGTGGTATTTCGCGCCAAAAACCAAAGGCATCACGGCATCAGAAGCATTGGAAGGAGACCTAACTCTCATTATTCTACTCAACGCAAAACTACACATAGGAAAGGGCTACGCTTACATTTACTATGAAATAACTGAGCTTAAACGAGGCTATATGTTGTAGTGTAACTAAACTATGAGGGGAAATTAACCTTTTATTGCACAACCACAAAACCGCAACACTTTATATATATATATAAACAAGGCTAACCCCCGCTCTTGCAGGGAAAATGGCCTTAAAATGCATGTTGTTGTTGTATATATATATATATATTGTTGCGGATATGAGGATTGTATTTTTTTATTGTGTGCTTTATTATTATTATTGCTTTATTCTGGCCCTCCTGCCTCCAGTGTTGTGTAAAGGTTAAAAGGGCGTCCCGGTAGTTAATTCCATAAAAGCACACATTCAAGGACACGATAAAACCCTTGTTCAGTAGTTTATATCTTTATTATGTGTTTTAGGGTAAGGCCTTGTCTTCCATTAAATGACACTCCATTGCACCAAGTGAAAAAGATAGATTCCCTTCATTCCCATTCCCAAAAACCTCCATTTCCCCTTTCGTCAATTGCCATTCGCATTGCCAACCAGAAATTGCTGCCATTGGCCACGAGGCAGGGTTGGGGAAGAAAGGCGGGTCCCCACCTCGTCATAGAGGGGAGGAGTGAGTCAGCCCCACTCAACCAACCACGAACAAGGGGTTGGACTTGGAGAGGGTGTGGAGAGAAACATCAAGGAGGTTCGCGAAGGTTGAGGGGTGGGGCCTATATAACCCGCCGCAGGACGTTCCCCGAAGAGATGAGAGATGAGCTTTGAGATGAGGAGATGAGCTTTGAGATGAGGAGATGAGCTATGACAAGAGCTGAGTTGTGAGGTCCAAGGCTGAGCTGCGTGGTGAGGTGCAAAAGAGAGAGCTGGGTTGTGAGGTCCAAGAGAGAGAAAGGAGATCATCCAGGGAAGCACCAAGCCTGCTATTCGTCGCCTTGCTCGCCAGCAGCAGCGTCGACAGCAGCAGCAGCAGCAGCGTCCACAACAGCAGCAGCAGCAGCGTCCACAGCAGCAACAAGACTCGACAGCCGTTTGGGGCCTGGACGGCGGTTTTGAGCAGGGCCGCGAAGGGACGGCGGCTGCCCAACGAGCCGATCGTGCTGCCGGACCCATTGGACTTTCCTCTCCTTCCAGCCATTCCTGCCTACAAGTTCCCCATTCGTGTACGTGAGTTTGTTCTGTTTGTTCTGTCCTGGGTAGTCAATTAAGTCTGTATAAGCTAGTAATTTTCACTGTGTCACCTGCATTTTTCATGTCCCTGTACATAACCGTGACTGCTCCTTTTTGCTTGTGTGTGTAATAATAAATCCCGTTACTCTTCTGTACGTCTTCTTCTTCCTCTTTGCATTCGGTCGCTTTAGAGTTTTCCACATTGAATAGCTGTGGCGCGATCGGGCCAACGTTTGGGTGAATCGGGGAAACTGCTAGGTCGCGGGGCCTCCGCTCGGCAAATATAACATCCTTAACCGCGAACCGTAACAATATATATATATATATATATATATATATATATATATATATATATATATATATATATATATATATATATATATATATACTAGCTTGGCTCGGCTCACTGCGCTCGCCTCACCACACATCGTTACTGAGGAACGGGATTATTTTAGGTGAGGGTAATGACTGTACCTGAGTTGCTGTGTTGTCATGATTTACACCAATCATAATACAAACGATTATTTTGCACAAATGTATTTGTTGTGTTTGTGATGTTACATTTTTATAGGCAAAATTTAGGTTGAAGATTTAGATTGAATGTTTTTTTTTTCAAGAAAGAACCCCTCAGCACATACATAGGGGAGGGGTAGGTGCAGACTGGAAGTTTGGGACGATTACACCTCACCACCACATAATTCAAAACACCTCACCACCAAGTAATTTAAAACACCTCACCACCAAGTAATTTAAAACACCTCACCACCAAGTAATTTAAAACACCGCACCACCAAGTAATTTAAAACACCGCACCACCAAGTAATTTAAAACACCGCACCACCAAGTAATTTAAAACACCTCACCACCAAGTAATTTAAAACACCTCACCACCAAGTAATTTAAAACACCTCACCACCAAGTAATTTAAAACACCTCACCACCAAGTAATTTAAAACACCTCACCACCAAGTAATTTAAAACACCTCACCATTAAGTAATTTAAAACACCTCACCACTAAGTAATTTAAAACACCTCACCACTAAGTAATTTAAAACACCTCACCACTAAGTAATTTAAAACACCTCACCACTAAGTAATTTAAAACACCTCACCACTAAGTAATTTAAAACATCTCACCACCAAGTAATTTAAAACACCTCACCACTAAGTAATTTAAAACACCTCACCACTAAGTAATTTAAAACACCTCACCACTAAGTAATTTAAAACACCTCACCACTAAGTAATTTAAAACACCTCACCACCAAGTAATTTAAAACACCTCACCACTAAGTAATTTAAAACACCTCACAGCCATAAAACAAGTAATAAAAACATCTCACCACCACGAAATTGAAAACCTCACCACCACTTCATTTAAAACACCTCACCACCAAGTAATTCAAAACACCTCACCACCAACTAATTCAAAACACCTCACCACCACATAATTAAAAACACCTCACCACCACGTAATTATAAATACCTGACCACCACATAATTCAATACACCTCACCACTACGTAATTCAAAACACCTCACCACCATGTGATTTAAAAACACCTCACCACCACGTCATTTAAAAACACCTCACCACCACATAATTCAAAATACCTCACCACCATGTGATTCAAAACACCTCACCACCACGTAATTAAAAACACCTCACCACCACGTAATGCAAAACACCTCACCACCATGTGATTTTAAAACACTTCACCACCACGTCATTTAAAAACATCTCACCACCACATAATTCAAAATACCTCACCACCACGTGATTCAAAACCACCACCACGTTATTAAAAACACTTCACAACCACGGAAACAAAAGTTTGAGGGAGTCGTTAAGTGACAACACAGACACTGCCCAGATGTGTAGATATATAGATAAATGACTGTACCTGAGTTGCCGTTTTGTCATGGTTTAAACCATAATTATAATTTGAATACTAATTCATATTATTTGAATCATAATTCAAACAATTATTTTGATCAAATGTATTTGTAATATACGTGATATCACATTTTATAAACAATTGAAGTTGGAAAAAAAAAATTCCCGAAAAAATTTTCAAATTTTCAAATTTGAACAATTTTCAAAAGAAATACCCTAAGGACATACCGACTGGAGAGATATGTGCATACCAGAAGTTTGGTACGATTTCACAAAAGTTTGAGGGAGTAGTTCAGTATCAACACAAGACAAGACAAGACAAGACAAGACAGACGCTGCACAGATATATATATATACAGACTTGGCATTTAATATGGAATATATATTTTTTCTTGACTTGGGTTTACTTTCTGAACTCATTATATCAATCTGGTGAGTTTCTTTTACGCTTCGATGATTTATTTGTTGAAAGAACCATGTCACTGATTGTCTGTCGCAGCAAGAAGTCAATATCAGGATTATATCACAGGTGGCGTGACAAAATGAACGGCCAGGTACATTTGACGATTGGCTTCACAATCGGGTATATATGGGTTGTTGCGTTCTGTATTAGTGGAAAACAACTGCTGCCCGTCTACAAAAGTTATTGCCACTTCCTCTGGAGATGGTCCGTCCACTCGACAATGCTGTTCGTCATGGAGTGGTGGCTTTACGAAATTCCGGCATGAAACAGCATGCTATTGCTCGGCAGTATGGCATCACTCAAGGTCAGGTGTCAAAGATCCTGAAACGAAATGCTCAGAGGGGTGTCCCTTCTCCAATACTGAGGCCAGGATGTCCCTGCAGAATCACAAGGAGGGATGATCGCCAGATGCACCGGTTAGTCCGCAATGGCCCTACCAAGTCAGCTAATCGGCTTAGGGCTGAGTGGCAGCAACTGACAAATGTGCCTGTATCCAGAAGGCTAGTCAACCAACGACTGGTTCAAGCAGGCTATCGTGCCAGGCGTCCCCTGAGAAAGCCACACCTGACCAGACAACACCACCAGCGCTGATTGCAGTGGGCCAGAGAGCACCGTCAATGGCAGCCAGGACACTGGAATCACGTGATCTTTGGTGACGAGTCTAGATTTCTGGTCTATCGTCAAGTTGGCCACGTCCAAGTGCGCAGACAAGTGCATGAAGCCTACAACGAAGATTGTATAGTGCCAAGAGTCCAAGCTGGAGGTGGTGGGGTGACCGTTTGGGCTGCTTTTCATGCAGGGGGAAAAACTGACCTGGTTGTTCTGAATGGAAACCTGAACCAGTTCAAGTACAGGGCCATTCTAGAAAAAACATTGCTTCCATTTGCTCGTGCAGCCTTTCGAGGAAACTTTGTCTTCCAAGATGACAATGCACGGCCTCATCGTGCTCGCATAATCCAACACTTTCTTGCTGACCATGGTGTAGAGCATATGGAGTGGCCTGCAATGTCCCCAGATATGAATCCGAAAGAGAACTTGTGGGCAGAATTAACGCGTCAAATCGACAACTTGGACCAGCAGCCGACCTCTGTGCGTGAATTGCATCAGGCTATTGTCACTGCATGGCAAGCGATTCCTGTCCAAACATTGGCAAATCTCATGAACAGCATGCCTCAACGTGTACGTGCTCTCCTGAGCTCGTGGAGGTTACACGAAGTTCTGAGCTGTAATTTTACTGTCTGTAATCCCAGTCGTAATTTAACTTTCGTTTTGGTTAAAAAAAATTTGGCTAATGTGCAAAATAAAGACATACTTCTGGAAAACGTACAGAAGTTTAACACAGTACTGTCCGTGAATTGAGTTTGATATCAGTTTCCATCACTTTCAAGGATCAATTTATTTGCTTCGAAATGTCAAATGTGGTTTTTGTTTCTTTTAAAGGTCACATTAACAAAATCTAGAATAATTTCAACATAATTCCAATGAACTTTTGGTTCAAAGTCATCTTGAAAAGTAAGTTCACCCCCACAAAAAAAAAATCCATATTAAATGCCGTCTGTATATATGATGTATATGTATTGTCATGTGATTCCCTAGGTAAACACCACAGGGATCACGAATGGTCAATAGCGAGCTTTCACTCCGAAGGAGATGCCCAAATGCGGATTTTATATATGCGGGGGAAGAAAGGAGAAGAGGAAGCTGAAGCTTACCTGTCGCGATTGCCGACAGTCCCAAAGCCTGCAAAGAAAATAACTCACACAAACCGGATTTAAAATGTACAAAAATAAACAGGTTTACTCTACAGAATGCCGGTAACAAGAAAAACGCGACGGTAAAACTAAATTTCTAACAGGGACGTCCCCCACACCAGACTTAAAAACACAGACGAAGGGAAAGGTAAACCGGATAAAATAATAGTGTGATTATTTAGTGCACTTATCTCTGATCAGCTCATGGGGTCTCGTCAGGAATCGTCAAGGCCCCGTGTGCGCAGTCTGGATCCGGTGGTGTTCTTGGTGGGAAGAAGGCCGCAGTCCGCTCGCTCGTGCTGCCAGGCCTCACCAGGCATCTCGCTCACCCCGGCCTCGTCACGCTGTAGCGCTCATCCACGCGGCATCTCTGTGTGTCAACTGCATCTCTCAATGCTCAGACGCCAGATGAACAGTAGAATGGTGTGACAATGCCGGCACACAACCGCTTTTGCTGGTAAAGCTGCCTGTGACTGGGAAGGCAGACAAAAAGGATCCAAAGAGGACAAAATACCGGCCTTTTATTGGCTGTCTCGTGACGTCATCGGCCCTCTCCACCAATGCCCACGGGTCACCACTACCTTGTCAGCTCCCCACCTATCAGCACGCAGTCATCGGTGGTCCTTTCCAATCAGCGCTCTGCTTCCTCCTCGGCTTTCCCTCCACCAATCAGTGGGTAGCTTCTTACTCTTGCCTTCCTGTTGGTCAACTCCCTCCCAATAGTGAGTTGCTTCTTGCTCCGCCCTGGCCAATCACGGCTCCTCGGGGCGTGTCTTTGGCCTGCCTGTCTTCCGTGGCGATGTAGCTGGTGCGTCCAATTGGCCATGCTCAGAACTGGCTTCCGGTTGGTTTTATTATTTATTATGGTTTCATTAATGGGCATTTCCTGCACCAGTGTCTATTGCGGTGCCATAAAGGACAAAGGATAAATCACATAGGGTAAGACGTACAAGGGATAATTTATCCTTATGCCCTAAGCTAGTTAACATGCCCCGCCCCCTCGTGACGGCGACAGATATACAACTTCATCCGACATCTGGGCTAAACAAATACTTATTACATGGGCAGGGGCGTATCTACGGAAAATAGCGCCAACGGCAAGCACTGAAATTGCGCCCCTGTCCAAACATCTGACATCCATCTTTTAGATAACTTTACCATAAAATCAGCTCAAAAATACAAGTCAAGCTCGTTAATCTTTTAATTAACAGATTATGGCACTACATGAAAATTACAACTGCACCTTCCTTGCTTTCACTGATGCAAATTTGTCTATGATGTGCTCAAAGTCAGTTTTTTTCAGTTTCTTCTCTTTCTACACTCAGCAAGGCAAGATCACAGAGTCTGCCTTGACCCATGGAGGCTCTCAAATACGAAAGTATTAGTTTTAACTTGCTGAATGATCTCTCACAGCTGGCGATGGAAACTGCGATGGTTAGCATTATCTGAATAGCAATGCGAAGATTGGGGAAGATGCTCTCATCTCCATACTGAACAATTTTGCAGCTCCATTTCATCCTTCTCTAGCTGTTTCAAGATGTCTTCAACCAAGCTCTCAGCATCCTTCTGGCTTATCTGGATAAAACCAAGGAAGGACTCTCTAACACGGACTGTTTTCCTTTCAAAATCAACTTCCACGTACCTCACTACTTCTGACATCTGCTCACGGTGTGCCTGATCAGGAGTCGAGTCGAATATGAGACCATAGTACTTGGCTTTACGAATGCTTCTCAGTAAACTCTGGCGAACAGTGGATGCCATCATGTGGATGAATTCGTTCTGGACACCCAGTGAAAGATAAGACGTGGATCCAGGATGCCTTTCCACACGAGTGAGGTGTTCTTTCATGACAGGGTCAAAGATGGCCAGTAGTTTCAGTAAGCCAAGGAAATTTCCCACATTATAGTCATCGTCCAGCTGAAGTGACTCCCTGTGTCCTCACAAAGCCAGGTTCTGAGTCGCAAGGAATTTTATGCCGTGAAGGATTCTCGTCAAGATATCACGCCACTTCTGCTTTTCCTTCTCAATCTGTGACTGAAGTTCCACGTCAATAACTCCTCTGTTTTCAGCTAAATTTCTTTCCATTTCTTTCCACTGTGTGAAGCACTCCCGATGATTCTTAGCATGTTACGAAGATCTGAATGTTATGAAGAGAAACCCTCATGTAATTAAGGCAGGACCGGATGCCTGCGTATGCATTATGTGTCTCCATGGTGAGGGGAGGAGCTATGCTAATTAGTTAGGGTATAAGGGTAGATTTCCTGTGTGTAAATGCCTCTGTAGTTTTCCCTTTGTTCTTATGGCACTTACACCTCCAGCCATGCGATCAGCACCTACATTAAATAGCGCGATCGCCGACGGTACCCAGACACTTTGACACCACCCAGCCAAAACATCTCGATGGGCACCAAGAGTTGCTTTGAGGCCACGCCCTGAAGACCAATTGGTTAAAGAATGGAGGAGCGATGCGATGGCATGGCACGATTGGTGAGAGTGTGACATCATCGTCGGACATTCCAGCACCAGGAACTAAAAGGCGAAGCGCTGCCCTTTTCTCTCTCTCTGTTCCGGCGTTCGTGGCAGGCGGTTACATTTTGCGCACACACTCTCTCTCTCTCTCTCTCTCTGTCCTGGGGTTTGTCGTGTGCAGTTGCACATTCGCTCTCGCTCTTGTGCTGGATTCGTGACAGGCAGTCACATTTTCGCTCTCCCTGTTCCAGGCATTGGTAAAGGCGGATGCATCCTTCTCTCTCTCTCTGGGTGTTGGCTCGTGACGGCTACGCTTCGTGTCGTGCGCACCTGGGAAGTTCGGGACTGTTGGAGCTCGGTGCAGCCGAACGAGAAGGACCGAGGGAGAAGCTCTGGCCTGTTCGCTTCACGTCGGCGCCTGGCGGTGAACGCGACTTCACAACGTGTGTCTTCCCACGCAGGGACGCGGAACCGGCGACGCCACCAAAACCATAGTTGAGACTGGAGCTGAGCACAAGGCAACGCACCACACTACATTTTTACTTTCGTTTATCTCCCCCTTGTGTTGTATATGAGTCCGTATGGAGGCACCTCAACATAGGAATTTTAGTTTACTGTACATTCATTTTTGTTACACTGGCATTATTTTCATTAAACCCATTATTTGTACATTTTCAATTTATTGTCTGTCTTGTTTATTTGCCGTACGTTTGAGGATGCCCATTGACATCAGTTCAAGTAAGTTGTTACCCTCCACCCCCGCATGTGTAAAAGGAACCGCCATAGTTTGGCTATACACCTCGGAGGTAAAGCTCGGTCAGCCATCCATCACCCTGAGGCCTTCACTACAGGGTAGACACGACAATATATATATATATATATATTTTTATATATATATATATATATATATATATATTCACATATAATATACACATATAATAGATATACACACACACACATATATATATATATATATATATATATATATATATATATATATATATATATATGTTCAAAACACACCTGGTCGCAAGTGTGCCGCACTGACCGGGTCCTCAGTCGAGGTCCTCAGCATCATTCCGTTTCGGCCCTTCAACCTCGATACGGTCAGCTAAGGTGAGCCAGCAGGGGCACATGCACATCCACATGCAGCAACTACACCTGGATGCATACATACCCCCACCCCCAGCCAGTGGAAACGCAGACTACAACAACAACAACAACACCTCCGCATCCAGAATCCACAGCACCAAACAAACACGGTGGAACACTCAAACACCCACCTTTATACCCTTCACCACTCACCAACAAAACACACCAGATCATTCATACACACACGTACACACCCATACACACAACACCAACCACCTACCCTTACAACATACACCACTCAACATGAAAAAACACACACTCATGCAAAAATTAATTCATGCAAAAAACACACACCCTCACCCACTCACGCATATACACAAAATAAGAAATAATAATAGTAACAAAAAAAAAAAAAACACAACCAACCTACACCATTCGACGTGCCTCCATAAACTTCCTCCATATCCAAAAAGAGCCTTTCAGGGCAACCTGGATCACCTTGTCACACATCCTCCTTCTTTCTGTCCCACACACTCCCAGCCTAGCAAGAATTGCAGAAAAGGAATTGCCAATATACCCTCTACACCCCACCTCAAATGGCTGACACGAAACTCGCCAACCCGTCTCCCGGCACTCTGCCTCCAGCTCACTGTACTTTCCTCTCTTCCTCTCGTGCACCTCCTCCATGTTCTCTTCCCAAGGTACAGACAATTCCCCGAAGATGACCTGTCTTGTTGCACCTGACCAAATGACAATGTCAGGCCGCAACCTTGTCACACAGATCTCCTCTGGGAATACCAATTGTGGCTTTAGGTCTGCCACCACCTGCCAATCACAAGCATCTGACAGCCCTCTTGCTTTCCACCTCCTCCTCTTTCCACCTCTTACCACTTGGCCCTCTTTGACAAACAACACCTCTCCCCCATTAGTCTCCTTCTCCACTCTTCTTTCTCTCGACCTCAGCACCTCTTGTTGCACCTTCATATACACACATATATAGTGGTGGTCTCTCGCTATCTTACATCAAAGTTTGTCAAGCGTTCAACAGCCACAGACATGCTGTCAAAACGTGCGGACACTCTCCGGTTAATGGGATCGACATGACAAAGATTTTTCTCCAAAACACCATGGGCTTCTTGAAGAAGACGTCTTTGGAACAGATGGAGATGCCGTTAAACTGATAGGTGTTTGGTCGTCTGGACTTCATACCATTCACAATGCCTTCAAAGCTGGATGTATAGCCTCAGAATGGCGAGCATCCAATGTTCTGTCTTCCCTGCACTTGCTATTTGTTGATTCTCCAGCTAGGATGGAATATTTTGTGAAAATAACTGGCATTTATAACTTCCCACTTAAGTACTGTAAGCACGGGTGGGTGGAAAATGTACCAGTTGTTGTGCGAGCCCAGGAGATATGTAAAAATGGTGTAGCCTATATGAAAAAGGTCCGGTCTGACAAGGCAAACTACACCGAGGCATCGTCAAAATCCTACAGGATCATTAAACACCGATTCTGGAGCCACTTATGCCAGCCAAGATGGCGGCATTTGAGTGTATTGCCAAGCAACTTCAGCCATTTCTGAATCTTCCAGTCTGATAACCCATTACTGCCATTCATGTGCACCCAACTGGAGATAATTATCAGAGCTCTGATGAAGAGGTTTATCAAGAACGAGGTAATGGTCACTCGTGCTTCATTTGCAAGCAAGTTAATAACAATTGACTTTGAAGACAAAAACAAGTGTGAGGTCTCAAGAGTCTGCGTAGGGTTTTTGGTAGATACGCATTCCCTGCACGTTACTTCAATCCAGCCCTAAGGACAATTTCTTTTTATAGGTTTTAGAAACGCCCTTTTGTTTCTGCTGTCATTCATGACATTTTGAACAGATGTGGTAACCTTTCGTAAGTTACTGTCCAACATTACTTGGCCTGGTAAAGTTCCAGGCTCTAACAATTTTGATTTTTTTCTTTCACCATTTGTTGGGATTCCCTCCTTGATTATCTCTCTTGAAAGAAGACTGTTTCCCTTAGAATAGACCTTCAAACAATGAAAAATCCAAATAAAAGCAGTAATATTTTTCTCATTAAAAAACCCCCCAGATTTTAATCAATGTAATTTTTTTTTCACATACTGTTGTTTGTGGGGGTAGGTGATGGAATTCAATAGTGGAGGCAGGATTGTATAGGGACTGCATGTACCATGGACGAGTAGGAGACATCTAGATGTATTAAGTAGGGAAACTGGAGCTTAAGTTGTTTATGCTTCTTCACATGAGTGGTGAGGCTATGGTAATTAGATTGGGGTTAAGCTTAGTTTTCCCCCAGCATGTGATTGCCCTCGGTCGATTTTTCCGTATGTTTTTACAATTGGCCGGCCATAAAACCATCCACTAACCAACCATAACCGAAATAATTGCCGACGGAATCCCGAACTAAACCCTGCCTCCAGAAGAACGTAACCGGCAGGCCACGCCCACGAAGTTCAGGATTGGTCGGGGTGGCGTGAGAGTGAGAGGGTTTGTTGGGGGAGGAAGAAGAGTCTCTCGGTGTCTCGTGGTCGCTTTTGTCTCGGGTGGCTCGGCTGCTTCTGGTTCGTATGCGATTGTGAGGAGACCTTTCGGAGCTTTGTGGAAATTTTGCAACATTGGAGGAGGGTGTGTTGTTGGACTACGGTGTTCTTCGGGGGAGCTGGGAGCCACGTTGCACCTGGCAGTGGAAGCGAGGAAGCGAGCGAGGAAGGGCCATTTTGACTGCTTGCTCATGCCTGGGCGTTTTCGATGCATGGCGCCGGCGCCATTGTTGGAGCGCTTCCCGCGCAAGTGGCTACACCAGCTGCAGCCACCATCAATCCCCTAAACGCATTTTGGGAGTAAAGCTGAGTTTCAGCAGTTTAAAAGGGAAACATTTTATTTATTTTATATTTTCCCCTGTATGTGTTGTGAATCTGAGTCGAGGATCCTCAAAGTAGGAAATATTATATCTACCTCGCCTTTCATTTTTATTCCATGCTTTATTTCTATTAAATCATTATTGTTGCAGTTTATTTGTCATGTGGCGTTTCTTTGTTCATGGGTTTGGGAATAAACCCGTGTGGCTTCTGTTCAGGTAAGCACCTCGCTGCCTTCGGCGTGCCCATAAAATAACTGCCAAGAATTCGGCCGTTCAGTTCAGAATTAAAGACCGTCCAGCTATTCGTCCAAGGCTGGTGTTCTTCGGCTTCGGACTTGACAATACATTCAGTTAAATTCCCCAATGAATGCAGTAAAAGGGTAGAAAAAAGTAAAACCTGAGGATTGCTGTTCTTCTTGTTGTTAAGGTATTAGTGACGGTTTACCCTCCTGACTTTTTGTATGTGCGGAGATTAAGATAATTGTGGTGATGACAGCATTGCACACCTTCACATTTCTTCTTCCAATGACTATTTTTTTAAAGTTATCAACCTGACAACTTCTGTTTTGCTTATTACGACACAAATTGCTATTTCTTGCGGAATAAACAGCCTCAAGGTAGGGTGGCTCACATTTGAGCTGTGTGCTAGAATTTACTTTGAAACACTAATTTATAACAAGGGATTGTTGATCTCTAATTTATACCATTGGATTATTAACTTCTAATTACCTCCACCACCAAAGGTGAAAGGTGGTTATGTTTTCACCCCTGTCTGTTTGTCTGTTTGTTACTTGACAAAAAAAAAGTTTTTGACAAGTAAAACAACATGACCAAAAGTATGCGGACACCCCTTCTAATTAGTGGATTCGGCTGTTTCAGCCACACCCATTGCTGACAGGTATATATAATCAAGCACACAGCCATGCAGTCTCCATAGAAAAACATTGGCAGTATAATGGGCCGTACTGAAGAGCTCAGTGACTTTCAACGTGGCACCGTCATAGGATGCCACCTTTCCAACAAGTCAGTTCGTCAAATTTCTGCCCTCCTATACCTGCCCCGGTCAACTGTAGTGCTGCTATTGTGAAGTGGCAACGTCTGGGAGCAACAACAGCTCAGCCACGAAGTGGTAGGACACACAAGCTCACAGAACGGGACCGCCAAGTGCTAAAGTGCGTAGCGCATAGAAATCGTCTGTCCTTGGTTGCAACACTCACTGCCAAGTTCCAAATTGCCTCTGGAAGCAACGTCAGCACAATAACTGTTCGTCGGGAGCTTCATGAAATGCGTTTCCATGGCCAAGCAGCCGCACACAAGCCCAAGATCACCATGCACAATGCCAAGCGTCGGCTGGAGTGGTGTAAAGCTCGCCGCTATTGGACTCTGGAGCAGTGGAAACGCGTTCTCTGGAGTGATGAATCACGCTTCACCATCTGGCAGTCCGACAGACGAATCTGGGTTTGGTGGATGCCAGGAGAAAGCTACCTGCCCGAATGCACAGTGCCAACTGTAAATTTGGTGGAGGAGGAATAATGGTCTGGGGCTGTTTTTCATGGTTCGGGCTCGGCCCCTTAGTTCCAGTGAAGGGAAATCTTAACGCTACAGCATACAATGACATTCTAGAGTCTAGAATGTCATTGTATGCTGTAGCGTTAAGATTGTTGTTACAAATCGTCTAGAATCTAGATGATTGTGTGTTTCCAACTTTGTAGCAACAGTTTGGGGATGGCCCTTTTCTGTTTCAGCATGACAATGCCCCCATGCACAGAGTGAAGTCCACTCAGAAATGGTCAGCATAGGCCAAAAGGTCAACATAGGCCAAAGGTCAACAACAATGTCTAATTTCTAAAATCCTCAATTTTCATCTGATGGACTTGCAATTTGAATAGGATTTGCATATCAGCGAACTGAAACCAACCACCATCTATTTTTGAGGTCAACATAGGACAGATATCTAAAATTGTCAGTTTTTATCAGATTTACTTAAACTTTGAAGACGATTTGCATATCAGGTCACTGAATTCAGCCACTGATTATTTTTGAGGTAAAAAGGATGCTCTACTGAGTACCATTCTACTTTGTTCTCTTTTACCAAGTGTCACTCTCTGAGTGATTTTTTATTTGTGTTTTTTTTGTTTTGTTTTTATTGTTTTTCAAAAATTTCAAAAAACATGTTTTTTTTGCTAGTATGTTGATCACTCCGGTTTGTTTGTGTGTGTGTGTGTGTGTGTGTGTGTGTGTGTGTGTGTGTGTGTGTGTGTGTGTGTGTGTGTGTGTGTGTGTGTGTGTGTGTGTGTGTGTGTGTGTGTGTGTGTGTGTGTGTGTGTGTGTGTGTGTGTGTTTGTCTGTCCGCTCACTTATACTTGCCTACAGGTCACAATTTGAAACCGATCTTGCCGAAACTTCACCAATGGTGGAGTTCATGGTCCGACAAAATACTACACATTTCTGAGGTCAAAAGGTCAACATAGGCCAAAGGTCAACCAACAACAACACAACAGGCATTTTAAGGCCATTTTCCCTGCTAGAGCGGGGGTTAGCCTTGCGGTCCCCATGACAATCTTCTCCATATTGCCCTATTTTCTGCATCTCTCCTTGTTAACCCCCTTGCCCGCATTTCTTCTTCGACCATCTTTAGCCAAGTCTTTCTCGGTCTTCCCCGTCCTCTACTTCCTTCTACATTCATTTCCATCACTCTTTTCAACCAGTCACTTTCATCCTTCCTCAACACATGACCAAACCAGCTCAACCTGTTTCTCTTCACATCATCAATCACAGGCTCTATTCCCATCATCTTTCGCAATTCATCATTTGTCTTCCTCTCTCTCAACGATACTCCGCACGTCCACCGAACCATTCGCATTTCCACCCTTTCCAGCCTTCGTTGCTGCTCTACGTTCATTGCCCATGTCTCGCTCCCATAAATCATAACACTTCTCACACATGCAGCATACACCTTTCCCTTCAGCTTCAATGACACTCCCCTCCTCGTCAGCACGCCACTCAGTTCCCGAAACGAAGTTCCCGAAAGTTCCCAAAGGTCAACCACTATTTTCAAATTCCTAAAACCCTCAATTTTCATCCGATTGACTTGAAATTTGAATTGGATTTTCATATCGGCTAACTGAATTCAATCAACAACTATTTTTGAGATCAACATCGGTCAAAAGGTCAACATAGGCCAAAGGTCAATAACCATAATAACTTCTTTAAGCAAACATATTTATTTACACTTTTATAGTTCTAAATCAAAATTTCTGAAACTACCATGCCACGGTGGTATTTTCCCCGTGAGTTTTATGAAATTTTACCCACAAATATCCATGTGGTATCCCAGAGCTCCATTGCTTTCTCAATCAGTTTGATTATTTCGGGATTGATTTTTTATACTGGCATGCATTTTATCATCCATGAGTGTGGGACACTGCCGAAAGCTTTCTTATCGTCTATGCAGGTGGTTGAGAATTTAGTTATTCACATTTTGCAATTTTCAAATATGGCCTTGTTGTGTAGTAGATTGTCAATTGTTCCATAACAACCTCTCGTACATCCCTTTTGTTATGCCTCTAAACCTTCTTGTTGTGTTCGATGATGGTACATCATTTATGTGATGATTCCTGTGAGCAGTTTGTATGTTTGTATGTTGGTAGATATGTTATCGGACGGTATTTGTGGGGAAGTTAGGTATCCTCCGAATTTTCGGATGAGAAAGGTGTTCCCTTCTACGAGCCACTCATCTGCTGCCTTTTCATCTTGGATCTGTCTTTTTTTTTTTGTTGTTGTATTCAAGATCGAGGCTCGTGTAAGAGCAAACATTACTCACAAAAAAAACACAGACAAATAAAACATATAATAAAGGGAGCGGGAGACAAGATGGGGAGACAGAGGGAAGCACACAAGTACAACAGCAGAGAACAGGGACATCGGGAGGTCTGTGGGAGGGAGAGGGCTTGGGGGGAGGAGGCATGGGAAGGGGGGGTGGGAGAGGTATAAAAAAACATGGACACTGCTCGGACCTCCAGTAAAGAAGTTGGTATTTCAAAAAAGCTGGATCTAGGGTGAGTTGACGGGGGTAGAAAAGATCAAGGTTTTGGATGGGGGAAGATAAAAGATGGTGGTGAACAGCTGTTTTGAATACCTGGAGGGAGGAGTGGGATTGAAGGGAGTGGGGGAGTTTATTCCAGAGGTGGGAGAAAAGAGGAATGAAGGAGTGAAGGTGAGCAGAGAGTCTTGATTTTGCCAGTTTCACCAGAAGAGGGTTGCTGGCAAATCGTGTGTGTCCTGCAGGAATATTTGGGGGACAGAGCACAGAGAGAGCTGGGGGACCAAGGTCGGAGAGGTGTCGGTAGAAGACAGAAAGACCTTCTACCTACAACCAGTCACCAACAACGTGGATCATTTCCTTAAATGTCCTGAGTGATTGTGAAGAGCATCAAGTTGTTTTCGCCAGAAATTTGGAATTCTATCTGGGCCTGGGCTTTTGTTTGGTATTTTTTGAAGTTGTTTTCTAATTTTCTCTTCATCAATAATTATTAATCAATGGGGGCATTTCCTCGAGTTGTTGCTTCTTCTTTACTTGTTATGTTGTTTCCAAAATCCCTTTCCAGAATTTTTCCAGTTTTTCTTTTTCAGGGAGAGTTGACTCATTCTGCTTTTGCATTTCTATTTTGTGTTTGTTTTCAGCACCCGCACTAGAGGTCTTTGTCCTCGATTTTGTGTTTGTTTTTTATTCTTTGGATTCTCTTTTTTAGTTCTGGGTATCTGTTTCCCTTCCTGAACTGCTGTATTTGTCCTACTTCCTTCTGCAGTTGCTTTCTCTGAGTGTCTAATCTCTGTCTCCAAGGTGGAATTTGGTTTCTATTTGTGGAGCCTGGTTTTTTCTTCTTCTGGTGTTGTTTGCCGTTACTTTTTCTTGAATGAATAGTGCTGCCGCGAAACAGATATTCATTTCCTCCAAAGGTGGATGATTTAACTCATTTTTTGAAATTGAAAGGTTGGGTCGCCTCACTAAGATTTTTATCCGTTATTATTTTCTATGCGATAAAGTTTTGGTCTTTCTCTGAATTTTATCAAATTCATCTCTTCTATTTTGTTAGCGAACTCTTATTCCTGTATATGCTGCTTTTCATCATCTTCACCATCCTCCTCTCCCTCATTCTGCTGCTCTCTCTTTTCTTTTTGCCCCTCACCATTTGCCTTTTCCATTATTTCCCCTTCATTTGTGCTTGGTCACCTAGTCTTTGTCTCTGAACTGGTCTTTCCCCTCTTTCAGGGGGATACCCTCATTCTTTCCTTTTGCCACACTCTTTCTTCGTCGTCTTTGGTCTGACTCTATGTTGGGGTTTGGTCACCTGTCTCGTTGCACAGCCAAAACTTCCTCTCGTGCCATCTTGGCCAAATGCCTGCCATCTGTCTTCACCTTCAAGCGGTGTGTGTGTGTGTGTGTGTGTGTGTGTGTGTGTGTGTGTGTGTGTGTGTGTGTGTGGTGTGTGTGTGTGTGTGTGTGTGTGTGTGTGTGTTAAATACTAGTTATCCACAGCCCAATGGTTGTTAAGTGTGTTGATACGTGTGCCACATCATTCATTTCCAGGGTTTTTTTTCATCGTCTAGATATGAACATCAAATCTGCACAAGAGAGATTGAACTTTTAAAGAAGTTTCAACATGTACAGTTTACCATTTGCTCGAGAATATTCTGAATGTGAAAGTTCAAATCCATTGAAATAATAACCCCCTAAGATTTGAAGGTGTTGAACTTCCTCACGTGGTGCTGCTTCCAAAGTCACCTGTGGCATCTGGGTCAGGTTTTTCATCTCCGCTACTTTGGAAAAGTAGTCAGTTGAAGAAACTTGCCTCGGTTTGTTCGACACTGCATGAGTTGATTTCGGAATCGGAACTACAATTACTGCTCGCACTTCCACTGAGCGGGAAAAGTTCCTTCGATGAAGGAAGCATTGAGAAGATTGGTTATAGGACCCGAAAGTTCACGTGGGAATTCCATAATTATACTATCAGGAATGCTATCTGGACCTGAAAGTTCACGTGGAAATTCCATAATTATACTACCAGGAATGCCATCTGGACCTGAAAGTTAACGTGGAAATTCCATAATTATACTATCAGGAATGCAATCTGGACCTGAAAGTTCACATGGAAATTCCATAATTATACTATCAGGAATGCCATCTGGACCTGAAAGTTAACGTGGAAATTCCATAATTATACTATCAGGAATGCCATCTGGACCTGAAAGTTAACGTGGAAATTCCATAATTATACTATCAGGAATGCCATCTGGACCTGAAGGTTAACGTGGAAATTCCATAATTATACTATCAGGAATGCTATCTGGACCTGAAAGTTAACGTGGAAATTCCATAATTATACTTTCAGGCATGCCATCTGGACCTGAAAGTTCACGTGGAAATTCCATAATTATACTTTTGGAAACAGCTAGCATATCCTCAAGGTAAGTGGAAGGAGGATAATTGATCAATAGTAGGTTAGCTGTTCCCCGATTGGTCATCACCCTCATTTGACGAGATCATTGGTGGGTTGGCTGTTCCCCGATTGGTCATCGTCCTCATTTGACCCGATTGGTCATCACCCTCATTTGACGAGATCAATGGTGGGTTGGCTGTTCCCCAATTGGTCATCACCCTCATTTGACGAGATCAATGGTGGGTTGGCTGTTCCCGGATTGGTCATTGCCCTCATTTGACGAGGTCATTCGTGGGTTGGCTGTTTCCCAATTGGTCATCACCCTCATTTGACGAGATCAATGGTGGGTTGGCTGTTCCCGGATTGGTCATTGCCCTCATTTGACGAGGTCATTCGTGGGTTGGCTGTTACCCAATTGGTCATCACCCTCATTTGACGAGATCATTGGTGGGTTAGGTGTTCCCCGATTGGTCATCGCCCTCATTTGACGAGGTCATTCGTGGATTAGCTGTTCCCCGATTGGTCATCACCCTCATTTGACGAGATCAATGGTGGGTTGGCTGTTCCCCAATTGGTCCTCACCCTCATTTGACAAGATCATTTCCCTGGATTACTCCTTTTAAACTTGTAAACTCTTCTGTGATAGAAATTCCTTGTGGATTTTCCAATCATTCTCGACATGTTGATCTTCCACGTCTCCATTATTGATTCTTATTTTTTAAAAGTCTTTGTCATTTCTTAATGAGCGTCTTCCTGTATGTAGACATCCATGGCTTGTCTTTGATGTGACATTTGACAAGCATGGTAGGAAATTGTGTTACCAGTGCTGAAATGAGGTCATGACATGTTGAGTAGCCGGACATCAGGTCACCGCAGGTGTATCGTATTTCTGTATGGTGTATTTCCTTACTCTTGATTCATCTTACACCATCACTGTGACGGTGTGCTGAGTTTATCATGGCCAGAGCCTCCGCTGGGTATGTGGGGGGGCCCCTGCAAACCTCATGTGGGGGGGCCCTTTCTATTGGTGGGCTAATAATATGGTGACAGATATTCAGGCGAAGAATCGATTCATACCTCGGTTCCGGAAGGGTTACTGAAGTATTAGAATTATTTTTTGTTTGTATACAAGATCGAGGCTCGTGTAAGAGCTAACATTAATCACCAAAAAAACAAACGGACACATAAAAAACATATTGTCGCGCAACCGCGATTAACACCACAGTTGCGGAGGCCGATTGCGAGGCTTTCAACTCCCAAGGCGCAAACTCAATAGCGGATTCCAATCAGGCACAAACGCACGGAATGGCGGGACACAGCAAAGCTCCGCAGCCTTAACTATTAAAATCAAACAGGAAACTGCGTTCAGATATATACAGAAAATAATATAAAGATTTATTAACAGTTCCGAGAACAAAGAAATATGATGCTCTAAACCCCCTATATGGAGTACTCCCACTCGACAGAGTTATTAAACAAACCACAGGGCAGACGACGAAATGAACAAAGAGGGTGTGTGTGTGGTGCGTTCTTAGCTTTGCTCGCTCGGGAGCGTGGCGTGGAGATCGTGCAGGCCTCGGATGGCTAGGCCCTGACACGTGGGCGGGAGGGGTCCCCCCCCGACGCGACTCGCTCGCCGGCCCCAGTCCTCTCACCCCGCAATTCTCAAACGCTCGCCCCGTCCGAAGGACCACGGTTTCTGGGGCTATCGTCTCTGCCCGGCGCTTTGGAGATCGTGAGTGGTTGGCGATGGTACGCAAGAGGCCACGAATACGGCCACCAACGGGGCGAACCTCGGCACGACAGCCGCCCACGCAAGCACGCGATCCAATCGCAGGGAAGATGGAGGGAACGAAGGCAGGAAAGAACAAGAGGGGGAAAATGTCCAGTGCACTCTATCATGACTGAATCCTCTCAGCTCCCCCAAATGTCGTCTGCTCTGCCTCGTGTCCAACTCCGAACTCTGGTTCTTCTCCTTCGTGTCGTCACTTCCCTCATGCACCGCCCCGCCCTCCCCCATGACGTCAAAAGATCCACCCCCTTCTCATCGTGTCTCAGCAGGGTGCGTCTTGGTGGGTGTTGTTTCATTGATGTGAAAGGGAAGGGAATTAATTAATGTAGGTGCGCTAGGGGCATGAATTCCTACTGTCTAGGTGCCGTGCCAAAAGGGGCATTGGATTGACCACAGGGGTGGGAAAACACACAAAGTTACCCTTATCGCCATAACTACTTAGCACCTCCTGTCCCCGTACAGGAAATATATACGCAATTATCCCGGCATACGCCTGCACATACTAACTTAAAGGTACATAGTGGGTTCTAGCTATCGCGACATCCCGGAGCATTTTACCTACTCAGATCTACTCTGCTCTAGATATTGCTCTGCCAAATTCATAACAATATAATAAAGGGAGCGGGAAACAAGATTGGGAGTGAGAGGGAAGCACACAAGTACGACTGTAGAGAGCAGGGACATCGGGAGATCCGTGGGATGGAGAGGGCTTGGGGTGGAAGAGGTATAAAACACATGGACACTGCTAGGACTTCCAGGAAAGAAGTTGGTATTTCAAAAAAGTGCATCTGGGGTGAAATTAGCAGGGGTAGAAAAGATCAAGGTTTTGGATGGGGGAAGATAAGAGATGGTGGTGAACAGGTGTTTTAAAGACCTGGAGGGAGGAGTGGGATTGAAGAATGACGAGCTCTGTCTGTCTCTGTCTCTGTCTCTGCGTGTATCTGTCTTTCCACACCATCGTGGGTAATGTATTGTCATATCTCGGCCTTGTAATGGTATTACATTAGTTGTGTGGAACCGGAAGTGCTTGCTCGCGTTTTGGAGTATGAAGGTGGAGTTCCGGGTAGGAGCAGGTGGTGTGTGTGACGGGGTCGTTGCACATGAATCTGATTCTGGGTGTTGCACTAAATGATTGTTCTCTTTGACATCGCCTCGTGATCTATTCTACATCAGAACTTTGCAGGCCTGTACTCATTGGAACCAAACTTGAGGATAGTACTCGTAGTGTGGCCCGCACAGAGTGTGATATGTGGCCAACAATGACCCAAGTCCAATGTCAATCGCTGTTCATTATTTGCCAGGATAACTTCCGTGAGCCTAATGCTGAGTATGTCAAGAATGAAGCTAACATTGACTCAGGTCCTAAAGCCTGAAGGTACTTCCTCAAGATGGAGGAAATGACGTAAAATCAGTCAGTGATTCAAAGTAAATTTCATTCGATTTACTTTGAGGTCGTTGGAAAGCTTTTTAACAAGTAATAAAAGCATTTTATGAAACGAAAAAGGATGTCGGGATGTTACTGGAAAAAGTATGGAAACAAGAAGAAATTAAAACTGCGAGCAGGTGATGCCCCAGGGACCAAGACGCCCCATTCTGATTGGACGAGTGCGCAACAACGTCCTGGACAACGGCAGCCCGGACCCAATTATGCAAAGTTTGAACTGAGTTGATCCGAAAAATGAAGGAGGAGGTGCATTTTAGAGGTTTTTCATGAAATCCAAGATGGCTACAATGCCACAAGGGAGATCAAGTCAAGTGGAATACTATAAGTGGTCCAAGTTTCAACTCAATCGATCGAAACGTTAAGGTGCAGATGCATTTTAAAGGTTTTCATGAAATCCAATATGGCCGCCTGATCATGTGACCTATGACATCATCAATTTTGATCAATTTTGTTTTCTTTTTCATTGCCAGACCATGTGACCGATCAAATTTTTTTTTGATATTCAAGTTCTTATTGATGAATAGATGCCACGGAAAATCTTATAGACAAAGTAAAGTCTCTTATAGACAAAAGAAGACCAAGTCTCTTATAGACAAAAGAAGACCAAGTCTCTTATAGACAAAAGGAGCCCAAGTCTCTTGTAGACAAAAGGAGACCAAGTCTCTTAGAGACAAAAGGAGACCAAGTCTCTTATAGACAAAAGGAGACCAAGTCTCTTATAGACAAAAGGAGACCAAGTCTCTTATAGACAAAAGAAGACCAAGTCTCTTATAGACAAAAGGAGCCCAAGTCTCTTGTAGACAAAAGGAGACCAAGTCTCTTAGAGACAAAAGGAGACCAAGTCTCTTATAGACAAAAGGAGACCAAGTCTCTTATAGACAAAAGGAGCCCAAGTCTCTTGTAGACAAAAGGAGACCAAGTCTCTTAGAGACAAAAGGAGACCAAGTCTCTTATAGACAAAAGGAGCCCAAGTCTCTTGTAGACAAAAGGAGACCAAGTCTCTTAGAGACAAAAGGAGACCAAGTCTCTTATAGACAAAAGGAGACCAAGTCTCTTATAGACAAAAGGAGACCAAGTCTCTTATAGACAAAAGGAGACCAAGTCTCTTATAGACAAAAGGAGACCAGGTCTGTTATAGACAAAAGGAGACCAAGTCTCTTATAGACAAAAGGAGACCAAGTCTCTTATAGACAAAAGGAGACCAAGTCTCTTATAGACAAAAGGAGCCCAAGTCTCTTATAGACAAAAGGAGCCCAAGTCTCTTATAGACAAAAGGAGCCCAAGTCTCTTATAGACAAAAGGAGCCCAAGTCTCTTATAGACAAAAGGAGACCAAGTCTCTTATAGACAAAAGGAGCCCAAGTCTCTTATAGACAAAAGGAGCCCAAGTCTCTTATAGACAAAAGGAGCCCAAGTCTCTTATAGACAAAAGGAGCCCAAGTCTCTTATAGACAAAAGGATCCCAAGTCTCTTATAGACAAAAGGAGACCAAGTCTCTTATAGACAAAAGGAGCCCAAGTCTCTTATAGACAAAAGGAGACCAAGTCTCTTATAGACAAAAGGAGACCAGGTCTGTTATAGACAAAAGGAGACCAAGTCTCTTATAGACAAAAGGAGACCAAGTCTCTTATAGACAAAAGGAGACCAAGTCTCTTATAGACAAAAGGAGCCCAAGTCTCTTATAGACAAAAGGAGACCAAGTCTCTTATAGACAAAAGGAGACCAAGTCTCTTATAGACAAAAGGAGACCAAGTCTCTTATAGACAAAAGGAGACCAAGTCTCTTATAGACAAAAGGAGACCAAGTCTCTTATAGACAAAAGGAGCCCAAGTCTCTTACAGACAAAAGGAGACCAAGTCTCTTATAGACAAAAGGAGACCAAGTCTCTTATAGACAAAAGGAGACCAAGTCTCTTATAGACAAAAGGAGACCAAGTCTCTTATAGACAAAAGGAGACCAAGTCTGTCTTGTAGACAAAAGGAGACCAAGTCTGTCTTGTAGACAAAAGGAGACCAAGTCTGTCTTGTAGACAAAAGGAGACCAAGTCTGTCTTGTAGACAAAAGGAGACCAAGTCTGTCTTGTAGACAAAAGGAGACCAAGTCTGTCTTGTAGACAAAAGGAGACCAGGTTTGTTATAGATTTGGTCCACTCATGATCGATTTAATTATACTTGGGAAAAAAAATCAATTTCTGTTTAAACTTAAAGATGCAGGTTTCTATTTTAAAATTCCGTCCATCTTTATGAATTGGATGAAGAATATGTTTAATGTTTGGTAACAGGAACCATTTAACATTTTAGAATAAAGCGTGACGGACGAGGCTGGAGCACGTCAACAACCAACAACAACAACTCTGCCACGAAAGGTGCGGTTTTCGTGTGTTTCATTGTATTGTTTATCTTCTTTGGGATTTACAGGTAGGTAAACCATGAGGTTGTGAAGTGCAACATGAAGTCTTTGATTAACTCCGTCAGTAAAGCGATTGGGAGTCGGTAGATATGCAGGATTGTCTTATTGGAATCGTCTATGTTACACAACTGGACTTTCAAGATGCTTTCGCTGATGTGGGAGGTCCCTCTTTGTGGGAGGTCCCTCTTTATGGGTGGCTCCTCTTTGTGGGAGGCTCCTCTTTGTGGGAGGTCCCTCTTTGTGGGAGGCCCCTCTTTGTGGGAGGAACCTCTTTGTGGGTGGCACCTCTTTGTGGGTGGCACCTCTTTGTGGGTGGAACCTCTTTGTGGGTGGCTCCTCTTTGTGGGTGGCTCCTCTTTGTGGCAGGCTCCTCTTGGCGGGTGGCGCCTCTTTGTGGGTGGCGCCTCTTTGTGGATGGCCCCTCTTTGTGGGTGGCCCCTCTTTGTGGGAGGCTCCTCTTTGTGGGAGGCTCCTCTTTGTGGGAGGTCCCTCTTTGTGGGAGGCCCCTCTTTGTGGGAGGCTCCTCTTTGTGGGAGGTCCTTCTTTGTGGGTGGCCCCTCTTTGTGGGAGGCTCCTCTTTGTGGGAGGTCCCTCTTTGTGGGTGGCCCCTCTTTGTGGGAGGCTCCTCTTTGTGGGAGGCTCCTCTTTGTGGGAGGTCCCTCTTTGTGGGAGGCCCCTCTTTGTCGGAGGAACCTCTTTGTGGGAGGAACCTCTTTGTGGGTGGCACCTCTTTGTGGGTGGCACCTCTTTGTGGGTGGAACCTCTTTGTGGGTGGCTCCTCTTTGTGGGTGGCTCCTCTTTGTGGCAGGCTCCTCTTGGCGGGTGGCCCCTATTTGTGGGTGGCCCCTCTTTGTGGGTGGCACCTCTTTGTGGATGGCTCCTCTTTGTGGGTGGCCCCTCTTTGTGGGTGGCAACTCTTTGTGGGTGGCACCTCTTTGTGGCACGCTCCTCTTTGTGGATGGCACCTCTTTGTGGCAGGCACCTCTTTGTGGCAAGCACCTCTTTGTGGCAGGCTCCTCTTTGTGGCAGGCTCCTCTTTGTGGCAGGCCCCTCTTTGTGGATGGCCCCTCTTTGTGGCAGGCTCCTCTTTGTGGCAGGCTCCTCTTTGTGGCAGGCTCCTCTTTGTGGCAGGCTCCTCTTTGTGGCAGGCACCTCTTTGTGGATGGCCCCTCTTTGTGGCAGGCTCCTCTTTGTGGCAGGCTCCTCTTTGTGGCAGGCCCCTCTTTGTGGATGGCCCCTCTTTGTGGCAGGCTCCTCTTTGTGGCAGGCTCCTCTTTGTGGCAGGCTCCTCTTTGTGTCAGGCACCTCTTTGTGGCAGGCTCCTCTTTGTGGCAGGCTCCTCTTTGTGGCAGGCACCTCTTTGTGGGAGGGTCCTCTTTGTGGGTGGCACCTCTTTGTGGGAGGGTCCTCTTTGTGGGAGGGTCCTCTTTGTGGGTGGCCCCTCTTTGTGGGTGGCCCCTCTTTGTGGCAGGCTCCTCTTTGTGGATGGCCCCTCTTTGTGGCAGGCTCCTCTTTGTGGAAGGCTCCTCTTTGTGGCAGGCACCTCTTTGTGGCAGGCACCTCTTTGTGGCAGGCACCTCTTTGTGGCATGCGACTCTTTGTGGCAGGCCCCTCTTTGTGGGTGGCCCCTCTTTGTGGGTGGCCCCTCTTTGTGGATGGCTCCTCTTTGTGGATGGCCCCTCTTTGTGGGTGGCCCCTCTTTGTGGATGGCTCCTCTTTGTGGATGGCCCCTCTTTGTGGCAGGCTCCTCTTTGTGGCAGGCTCCTCTTTGTGGCAGGCACCTCTTTGTGGCAGGCACCTCTTTGTGGCAGGCACCTCTTTGTGGCATGCGACTCTTTGTGGCAGGCCCCTCTTTGTGGGTGGCCCCTCTTTGTGGGTGGCCCCTCTTTGTGGGTGGCCCCTCTTTGTGGGTGGCCCCTCTTTGTGGATGGCTCCTCTTTGTGGATGGCCCCTCTTTGTGGGTGGCCCCTCTTTGTGGATGGCTCCTCTTTGTGGATGGCTCCTCTTTGTGGATGGCCCCTCTTTGTGGGTGGCCCCTCTTTGTGGGTGGCCCCTCTTTGTGGATGGCCCCTCTTTGTGGGTGGCCCCTCTTTGTGGATGGCTCCTCTTTGTGGATGGCCCCTCTTTGTGGGTGGCCCCTCTTTGTGGATGGCTCCTCTTTGTGGATGGCCCCTCTTTGTGGATGGCTCCTCTTTGTGGATGGCCCCTCTTTGTGGGTGGCCCCTCTTTGTGGGTGGCACCTCTTTGTGGGTGGCCCCGAGCGGCTGCGCGCTCCCCGGGCGCCTAACGGATGCTCTGAGTTTACCTTGGCCAGTGGCATGTACTTTGAAGGAACTTTTATTGTGGAATGTTTGGAAACCAAACTGAACCAAAATTGTTTTCCTGCTGTAGACTGATGATGTCATACCATGAAGAGAAGGTGACGGTCCCACGTGCAACGGTGAACAAAATGCTGCGCGAGATGTTACCTCAGACGCGAGTGTCGGCCGGGGCACGTCGCCTGGTGCTCGCGTGCGCGCGCAAATTCGTGCGTGTCGTGGCAGCAGAATCGAACAGCGTATGTCGTCATCTGGAGCGGAAAATCATCACGGCCGAACACGTCTTACAAGGTGCTGTGGAATAGCCGTTCAAGGAGGCGAATGCGCCGCATGGTTGTGGGGAGCATCTGAGACTGAGGTGTAAACGCTGAGCGTCTGAGGTGTAAACGCTGAACATATGAAGTGTAAACGCTGAGCATATGAAGTGTAAACGCTGAACATATGAGGTGTAGACGCTGAGCATATGAGGTGTAAACGCTGAGCATATGAGGTGTAAACGCTGAGCATATGAGGTGTAAACGCTGAGCATCTGAGGTGTAAACGCTGAGCATCTGAGGTGTAAACGCTGAGCATCTGAGGTGTAAACGCTGAGCATCTGAGGTGTAAACGCTGAGCATCTGAGGTGTAAACGCTGAGCATCTGAGGTGTAAATGCTGAGCATCTGAGGTGTAAACGCTGAGCATATGAAGTGTAAACGCTGAACATCTGAGGTGTAAACGCTGAGCATCTGAGGTGTAAACGCTGAGCATCTGAGGTGTAAACGCTGAGCATCTGAGGTGTAAACGCTGAGCATCTGAGGTGTAAACGCTGAGCATACGAGGTGTAAACGCTGTTGGTCTCTTTTGTAAACTATTCCCCTGGCAGTGTGATCCCCATTTGGCGTGCAGGCCTCGAGAGTCTGGGACTGGGCACGTACGTCCCACAGATGCGCAGCACGTTGGCGGAACACAACGCGCTGACACTTCACCGTCGTCAAGCCAGGCACCGTCTGGAACACCTGGGGATCCCTGAGGAGGAACTTCTGCGTCAACAACAGGAGCTCATCACACAGGTTCGGCCAGGTGCTGAACATTTGAACCTCATTGAGTAATAATAATAATAATAATTCATTTATTTTGTATAGCGCTTTTCCAGAAGCCCAAAGGCGCTTTGACAGAGTGGCAAACATAATGCATAACAATACATGAAAACAACAATTGCAAAAAGACAAGAATCAATCGGGAAATATTTAAAGCAAAGGGAGGGAGAAGGAGAAGAGATAGTCAGGGGTTAAATGCTGTGGGTTGAATGTTGAATGCAGTGTTGAACAGGTGGGTCTTTAGTGATGTTTTGAATGTGGTGAGTGAGGAGGAGTCTCTGATGGTGTGAGGTAGTGAGTTCCAGAGGGTGGGAGCAGCGATGGAGAAGGCCCTGTCGCCCCAGGATCTGAATTTGGTCCGGATGGGGGGGGGGGGGTCAGGAGGTTGGTACCAGCAGAGCGGAGGTTGCGGGTGGGAGTGTGTCTGGAGAGGAGGTCAGCCAGGTAGGATGGGGCCAGGTTATGGAGGGCTTTGTAGGTCAAGAGGAGGATTTTGTACTGGATTCTCTGGGGGATGGGGAGCCAGTGAAGCTTGTAAAGGACGGGGGTGATGTGGTCACGGGTCCGGGAATGGGTGAGTAGACGGGCAGCGGAGTTCTGAATGTATTGGAGTTTATTGGTGATTTTTGAGGGTGAACCATAGAGGAGGCTATTGCAGTAGTCCAGACGGGAGGTGATGAAGGCGTGGATGAGGGTTTCTGCAGCCGTGGAGGAGAGGGATGGACGGAGACGGGCGATGTTTTTCAGGTGAAAGAAGGCTGACTTTGTGATCTGTTTAGTGTATTTGTCGAAGGAGAGGGTTTGGTCAAAGATGACGCCAAGATTCCGGATGTGAGGGGAGGTGGATACTGGGAAACCGTCGATGTTGAGGGCAAAGTTATGGGTGGACTTGGTGAGCGTTTTTGGGCCAATGATGATTATTTCAGATTTATCACAGTTAAGTTTGAGGAAGTTGATTTGAAGCCAGGATTTTAATTCAGAGATGCAGTTTGTCAGGATAGAGTGGGTGTCGGTGGAGACGGACTTGGTGGAGATGAAAAGCTGGATGTCATCGGCGAAGCAGTGGAATTGGAGACCATGACGGCGGATTAAGTGACCGAGGGGGGACAGGTAAAGGATGAAGAGGGGGGGGGCAAGAACTGAACCTTGGGGGACACCTTGGGGGAGGGGAGCAGTGGGGGATTTGCAGTTATTGATGGAGATGAACTGGCGTCTGTCAGAGAGGTATGATTTAATCCAAGAGAGGGCAGTGCCGGTAACGTTAAAGGTGGATTCAAGTCGGGTGAGGAGGATAGTGTGATCGATGGTGTCAAAGGCAGCGCTGAGGTCGAGGAGGACGAGAATGTTGAGGTTGCCAGCGTCAGAGGAGAGGAGAAGGTCGTTGGTGATTTTGAGGAGAGCAGTTTCAGTACTGTGGTTGGAGCGGAATCCGGATTGGAATGTTTCATACAGGTTATTGGCAGAGAGGTGATGTTTGAGTTGAGTGGCTACAGCGCGTTCCAAAACTTTTGACAGAAAGGGTAGGTTGGAGATGGGTCTGAAGTTGTTTAGGGTGTCAGGGTTTAGACCAGGTTTTTTTAGAATGGGGGTAACAGCAGCAATTTTGAGGGAAGGTGGGACGATGCCTGTAGACAGGGAGGAGTTTATTGTTGATACATGACATTCTCCTTGTCTGAGTGGATTGAATCGCCGTGTGATCATGAAATGGTGAACCAGGCTTCGTAAGGGGACATGCTCCAAAATGTTAACCTGAAATAGCAGGTGTTTTAATTTCAAGGGATGGGGAAGGGGTGATGACGGATTGGGTTAAGAAAAGTCTCTACACCTTAATTTGATGTTGTCCATACCTGATACATCCATTTAGTTGTGTTGATATAGCACAGACTTGATGGATCAAATGGCCTTTTGCCCCACTTCCTTGTGCATCCACCAAAATACCCAGTCGTACCCAGCTGCTCCTGGACTCTGTGTCCTTCTCTCCTGACAAGGTGAAGAAGTTTCTGTCATCCCTCGACTCTGATTCTGCAACTGGACCAGACCGCATCAGCCCATGGGTCCTAAAATCCTGCTCTGCCGCTCCATCTCACCCTCTCTCTGCTCTCTTCACCCTCTCTTTTGCTCAAGGTCATCTGCCATCATCTTGGAAATCAGCCAACATTACCGCTTTACACAAAAAAGGTGCAAAAACAGATCCTTGCAACTACAGACCAATCAGCCTTCTCCAAATTATCAGCAAAGTCATAGAATCCATCATTGCTTGCGATATCAAATCCTTCCTCCTCCAATGGCTTGATCTCTGACCATCAATTTGGTTTCAGTCCAGGTCACTCTACTCTGGACATGCTGCTTCTGCTGTCTCAACAATGGATGGAGGTCCTCAATGCCAAACAGGAAATCAGAGCTGTCTCCCTTGACATATCACATGCCTTCGATAGGCTCTGGCACCCCGCTCTGCTCACCAAACTCTCCTCCTATGGTATCCATGGAAATCTCCACTCAGGGCTTGCGGACTTCCTCTCTGGTCATAGTCAACGTGTGGCCCTGAATGGATTTCTCTCATCTCCCCTTCCTGTTCAGGCTGGAGTTCCCCAAGGCAGTGTTCTGGGCCCTGTGATTTTTCTGGTCTTCATCAATGATCTCTCTGACTCTTGAAAATCCTCTCTATCTCTTTGCTGATGACTCCACTCTCTGCCGCTCCAATTCCAGAGTTTCTGGAGAGTCTCACTATCTGCCATGATCTTTCCTGGGAAGACCACATTTCCAAGCTAGCCTCTAAAGCCAGTTGCCGACTGGGCATCCTCCGTCGTGCGAAGTCCTTCCTCGGCACACCTGAGCTCCTCACCACATACAAGGCTTTCATCCGCAGCTCAATGAAATACTGGTCTCCCCTCTGGGCTGCTGCTCCTGCCTCACACCTTGCTCTGCTTCACGCTGTTGAAACCAAAGCTTTCAGAATCATTGGAATCTCCCGCGATGAATCTAACTCCGAGGGCCTTTCACTCACTCACCGCAGGCAGGTTGGTGGTCTTTCTGTCTTCTACCGACTCCTCTCCGGCCTTGCTCCCCGAGCTCTCTCTGTGCTCTGTCCCCCAAACATTCCTACAGGTCGCACAAGGTCTGCCAGCAACCCTCCTATGGTGAAACTGCCAAAATAATGACTCTCTGCTCACTTCACTCTTTCATTCCTCTTTTATCCCGCCTCTGGAACAAACTCCCCCACTACCTTCAATCCCACTCCACCCTCCAGGTCTTCAAAACAGCTGTTCACCACCATCTCTTACCTTCCCCCATCCAAAACCGTTATCTTTTCTACCCCCGCTAATACACCCCAAATCCACCTCTTTCAATCCCCAGCTTCTTTCCTGAAATTCCTGGTAGTGTTCATTTGCTTTATACCGTGTATGTCTCCCAACCCCCCCCCTCGCCCCCCCCCCCCCTCCGTCCTCGCCTCTCTCCTCCACCAGCCCTCTCCCTTCCACAGATCTACAGACGTCCTTGTTATCTACTGTTGTTATGCTTGTGTGCTTCCCTCTCTCTGCCTCTCTTGTCTCCCACTCCCTTTATTGTATGTTTTATGTGTCCGTGCATGTTCTCGTGTGTAATGTGTTAGCTCTTACAAGAGCCTCGACTCTGTATACAAAAAATAATAATAATAAAATACTTTTGGGCCATCCCGACGACATTCCGTGACACTTTTGGAACTGAACCCCAATTGGAACTGTTGATAGGCTGACTTACCTGTCTCATTTAGTGGTGACAGCATGAGATAAAATGTTTACGCATTGTTATTACTATTATTGTTAATATTGTTTATTATTATTTATTGTTACTATTATTTATTATTATTTACCCGGTTATTTATTTATTATTATTTATTATTTACCTGGTTTAGAATAGGTACACCATATCCATACGTGTCATAAGAGGCGACTAAAAGGGTTGGCGTCAGGAAGGGCCTCTGGCCATAAAAGATTGCCTCAAAAAGGGAACCATGACAACTACAACTACATATGGGCAGGGCGAAGTACCCCGCGGGGGACACCACTCCCTCTCGTCAAAACTCAAGGTGGGGAACCCGATCGAAGCAAGGGTGGAAATCATTCCATTTATGATGACGAAACGTCTGATGCCCGACGTGGAGATCGGTTTCTGAGGTTTGGGACATGGAATGTAGGGACAATGACAGGGAGATCAGGAGAAGTGGTGGAAGTATTGGTCAGAAAAAGAGTGGACATATGTTGTGTGCAAGAGACGAGATGGAAGGGAAGTGGTGTGAGAATGGTGAAGGGTAGGCAGGGACAGAAATACAAGTTTGTGTGGCAAGGGTGCCCGGAGGGCGTGAATGGTGTTGGTGTCCTGTTTTCTGAGGGATTTGTAGACAGTCTGGTGAGTGTGACTCGAGTGAGTGATAGGTTGATGATGGTGAAAATGATGATTGGAAAGCTCTTGGTGAACGTCATCTCGGGATATGCTCCGCAGGTTGGTCAGAGCGATGAAGAGAAGGACAAGTTCTGGTGTGCGATAGAGAAGCTGATGGAAAACGTGAAAGATGAGGAAGTTGTTGTGATAGGAGGAGAAATAAATGGACATGTGGGAAGGAGTATGGACAGTTTTGAGGGAGTTCATGGGGGTTACGGATATGGTGTGAGAAATGGAGAAGGTGAAAGGATTTTGGAGTTTGCTGATGGAGCTGGTTTGTTGATTTGTAATACTCAGTTCTAGAAAGACGATAATAAGCTTGTTACATACACATCAGGTGGGTCGACGACAACCGTTGACTACCTGATGGTGCGTGGGCGAGCTAGGGGGCACCTCCGGGTCACAAAGGTGATCCCGGGGGAGGAGGCTGTTTCACAGCACCAATTGGTTATCTGCGACATAAGGGTGAAAGGTGCGAGCAGAGCTCGGCGGGTGAAGTACCAACCGAGAATGAAGGTGTGGACGTTGAAAGAGGCGACGGTGAGGCAGGCATTAAAAGAGAGGCTGAGTATGGTCGAGGATGATGTGGTTGAGCTTGAAAGTGGTTGGAAGTCAATCAAAGATAGTCTGTTGGGAGCCGTTGGTGAGGTATGTGGATGGACAAAAGCACCACCGAGGCACTCGGAAACATGGTGGTGGGATGATGAAGTTGGAAAGAGGATTGATGAGAAGAGGAAGAAGTTCAAGGAGTGGCAGAATGCGAAGGGTACGGGGGCAGAAAAGGCAGAGCATGAAAGTTATAAGGCAGCCAGGAAGGCTGCAAAGAAAGAGGCAGCAAAGGCGCAGGAGGCATGTAGGAAAATATTCGGAAAACGCTTGGATTCCGAAAAGGGTCAGAGAGCGGTATTCAGGATTGCAAAGCAGATAGCGAAAGAGAGGTGTGATGTGATGCGGGTGAGTTGCTTGAAGGATGAAGTGGGACAAATCGTTGTGGACCCAGATGGAATTAAAGGAAGATGGAAGAGATATATGGAAATACTTTTGAATGCAGAGAATGAATGGGATGGCAACATCGAGAGTAACCCAGTTTTAGGACCGGCAGAGAAGATAACTGAGAAGGAAGTTGAGGAAGCGATAAAAGCAATGAATAGTAGAAAGCAGGAGGGCCGACGGGAGTTGTGGGGGATATGTTGAAGGCAGCGGGAAATTGTGGTGTGAAGAGAATGACAGAGATCTGCAATCTGGTGGTGAAAGAAGGCCGCATTCCTGTGGAATGGGAACTGAGTACCCTCGTTCCTCTATACAAGGGGAAAGGTGACCCTCTGGACTGTGGCTCGTACCAAGCTATGAAGTTATTGGAGCATGGAATGAAGGTATTGGAAAGGGTGTTGGAGAGGAGGATAAGGAAGAAAGTGAAGATCGACGAAATGCAGTTTGGATTTATGCCAGGAAGAGGAACGACAGACTCGCTTTTTATTGTAAGGCAGTTGCAGGAGAAGTACATGGAGAAGAGGAAGAAGTTGTTTCTTGGGTCTGTTGATCTGGAGAAAGCATTCGATAGGGTTCCACGCGAAGTAGTGACATGGGCATTGACGAAGTTAGGAGTGGAGGAATGATTGATCAGAGTAGTGATGGCAATGTACGAGAGAGCGCGCACAGCTGTAAGGACGAAGGACGGGAATAGTGGTGAGTTTGAGGTGAAGGTGGGAGTGCTTCAGGGGTCGGTACTAAGTCCACTACTATTTGTAGCTGTGATGGAGGTGCTGGCTCGGAATGTAAAGGAGGGTTTTCCGTGGGAGTTGTTGTATGCAGATGATCTGGTATTGATTGGGGAGAGTATGGAGAGGAAATGTTGAGTTGGATCTTGGAGACGGCGTGAAGCTGGAAGGTGTGAAAACATTTTGCTACCTAGGAGACATGTTTAATGGAGAAGGTGGATCAGACTCGGCAACGGTTGCTAGAGTGAGATGTGCATGGAAGAAGTTTCGGGAAATGAGTGGCGTGCTGACGAGGAGGTGAGTGTCGTTGAAGCTGAAGGGAAAGGTGTATGCTGCATGTGTGAGAAGTGTTATGATTTATGGGAGTGAGACATGGGTAATGAACGTAGAGCAGCAACGAAGGCTGGAAAGGGTGGAAATGCGAATGGTTCGATGGATGTGTGGAATATCGTTGAGAGAGAGGAAGACAAATGATGAATTGCGAAAGATGATGGGAATAGAGCCTGTGATTGATGCTGTGAAGAGGAACAGGTTGAGATGGTTTGGTCATGTGTTGAGGAAGAAGAAAGTGACTGGTTGAGAAGAGTGATGGAAATGAATGTAGAAGGAAGTAGAGGATGCGGAAGACCGAGAAAGATTTGGCTGAAGATGGTGGAAGAAGAAATGTGGGCAAGGGGGTTAACAAGGGGAGATGCAGAAAATAAGGCAAAATGGAGAACATTGTCATGGGGCCCGCAAGGCTAACCCCCACTCTTGCAGGGAAAATGGCCTTAAAATGCCTGTTGTTGTTGTTGTATTTCCAGCGGGCACTCCCACCCTCAGGGCCGGAGTAACCTTCTCGGCCCACCTTCGGTTGGCAATGTGCTGGAGTACAGCCTTGGAAATGCACTTCATTGATCTGTCATTTAACTATTTATTGATATGTCTTTATTGATTTAAAAACTCATTGTTGAAATAATTTTTGTTGATCACAACAAATCAGACTCCATGTCCACACTATAATACGCATCTCCCATCTGTCTGTCCATCGGTCCATTCAGGGAGGGGCTTCAAAATCAAATCCCCCATTGTCAGGGAAATTGAAAGCAAAATAATTATTCTGTGATGTTTTGTTCAGAATCGCTGGCATTCTGAACAAAATTTGGTGTCGTTTTAATAAAAGTACTGTAATTATTTATTTATGAATAAGGGTGATATAGTTAGATACATGGTGCTTTGAAATATTGTGTTGGATTATGTATTCCCAATGAGAAATTCATCCTGTGCAATGTCGAATAATGTTTGAGGAAATCTCGTTACGTTATGCCTTTAAAATATACTCATATAATGTGTATATATATATATATACATAAGAGAGAGAGATAGAGAGATATTGATGTTTTTATTGAGTTCAAATAAATAAGTTTTAGAAAGTTTTTGAGATATACATCTGGCACCAGGTTGTCTGACCCTGTAAGGAAGTTTAAAACTAGTTTACCATTTCCATTGTGTTTGGTAAAACTAATTTCCATCGACACAATGTTCTGCATTTGCAATGCTTGCTTGCCTTTGGCTAAACAAACCTGGTTTCATTGTACCTGTTCTCCAGGTCAAATTAACTCAGTGTGTGATATGCAACGAACATTGTTGAATCTTCAGACGTTATCTACATCGCAGTTTGACGCAAGAAAATACTTTGTAAATTACAATCAAGTTGGAGGAACGTGTTCCCTCTCACCTATGGGAATGAATGGTTTTGCCTCCGTGACCTGTGGGCGATGGGTTTACGTGTGTCTTTTCTTCCCTCCCACCTCATCAAATCATGAAGGTATATTAGATTGTTCTTTGGGACTGCTAGTCAGAGCGAACTATGATGACAGCCAAGCATCATGTCTGCCTCTCCTATATGATGTGCACATTAAGATAGTTTGCGCTGTGAATATATATATTTTTAATAAAACGAATTCGATGAAACCTTTGAGCTTGGTTTTTTTTCCCTCCACACCATCATCTTGCTTGCTCTACATAGCTCTGAGGCCTCTTTTGTGAGGCTCACACTTTTTGAATATCTCACGGCTTTATCCAAACTCTAATTCGATATCTGATTTACGTTTTTTGTCGTCTCAAAGATGCTTTTAGACTCGGTGGCAAAGAACAGGAAGAAAATTGGATAAAAATTAGCGTTGTTGGACAAAATGTATTTTAAATGAAATGAAGGTCTGCAATAAAAAGTTAATTTATCCTCCCTTATGGCTTTATCTCGACTCTAATTCACCATCCGATTCCATTTTTCGTGCTCGCTAAGATGGTTTGACTCGGTTTCAGCAAAAGGTGAGAAAATTGTACGAATATCGGTGTTTTCTTGGCAAAAATGCATTTTATTAGCCGTTCTGAATGTATTTGGTCGGACGCAATGCAGGGATGAGGAGAGAAGGGGGAGGTGAGGACGCAGAGGTGAGGACGCAGAGGTGAGGGCGCAGAGGTGAGGGCGCAGAGGTGAGGGCGCAGAGGTGAGGGCGCAGAGGCGAGGGCGCAGAGGTGAGGGCGCAGAGGTGAGGGCGCAGAGGTGAGGGCGCAGAGGTGAGGTCGCAGAGGTGAGGGCGGAGAGTTTAGGGCGGTAGAGGTGAGAGCGTAGGAAGTGAGGGTAGGGTTCTCTACTTGGGAATTACTTATTTATTACAAGCCAAAAGCACCCAGCGTTGCAGGGTTCTTTTTGAATGAATTGACTACGATAATTCAGCTTTTGCTCGTGGCTGTAGAAGATTGACTACTATAATTCAGCTCAACTCAGCTTTTAATTGCGAAATGGGCCCAGCCCGGCCGAGGCGGCCTCGACTGGCCTTGCCACCTAGCCTATAACCTTTCCGGGGCCCATCCCGACATTTTTAGTTCTTCTTGAATGAATTTACTACTATAATACCGCTTTTACTTGAGGCCGTAGAAGATTGACTACTATAATTCAGCTCAGCTTTTAATTGCGAAATGGGCCCAGCCCAGCCGAAGCGGCCTCGACCAGCCTCGCCACCTAGCCTATAAACTTCCCGGGCCCGTCCCGACATTTTTATTTCTTTTTGAATGAATTTACTACTACAATTCAGCTTTTACTTGCGGCTGTAGAAGATTGACTACGATAATTCAGCTCAGCTTTTAATTGCGAAATGGGCCCAGCCCGGCTGAGGTGGCCTCGACCAACCTCGCCACCTAGCCTATAACCTTCCCGGGGCCCGCCCCGACATTTTTTGTTTCAGAGGTTTCCTCCTATCTTTCACCGTTCAGGAGATTAGCGTGTGCAGACAAACAAACAAATGAAAAATCACTCATGGAGTGACACTTGGCGAAACAGAAAAAAGTGGAATGGCACTCAGTAGAGCATCCTTTTAACCTCAAAAATAGTTGGTGGTTGAATTCAATTGGCTGATATGAAAATCCTATTCAAATTTCAAGTCAATCAGATGAAAATGGAGGATTTTAGAAATTCAAAAAAAAGTGGTTGACCTTTTGGCCTATGTTGACCTTTTGGCCTATGCTGATCTCAAAAATAGTTGGTGGTTGAATTCTGTTCGCTGATGTGTAAATCCTCTTCAAATATCGAGTCAATCGGATGAAAATTGAGGATTTTAGAAATTCAAAAAAAAGTGGTTGACCTTTGGCCTACATTGACCTTTTGGCCTACTCTGATCTCAAAAATAGTTGGTGGTTGAATTGAGTAAGCCGATATGTAAATCCTATTCAAATTTCAAGTCAATCGGATGAAAATTGAGGATTTTAGAAATTTGAAAATAGTGGTTGACCTTTGGCCTATGACCTTTTGACCTTTTTACCTCAAAATATATATGTAGGATTTTGTCGGACCACGAACCCTACCGTTTGGTGAAGCTTTGTGAAGATCGGTTTAAAATTGTGATCTGTAGGCAAGTATAAGTGAGCGGACACACACACACACACACACACACACACACACACACACACACACACACACACACACACACACACACACACCCGGAGTGATCAACATACTTGCAAAAAATTAAAAATATTTTTGCCAAGTAACAAACAAAAACTTTCTTTTATATAATATAGAAGATTACTTGGTAAAAGTACAATGACTGAAAACTGAAGTTGGAGATTGAACCGTAGTCTAACTATATTTTTTCATATTCCTGGTGTACATATATTGTACACTGCTCCTTTCCTATGCCATCTCCAGATGCATCATGACATCATCGCCGGACCCCGAAGGGGGCCCGGCGATGACGCGTGCTGAAAAAGAGTATTCCGTTTTCGCTCCGGTTTCTTGTTTGTTTTCTTGTTTGTTTCTCAAGGCGATATCTCAGCCATCTTTTGAGCTAGGAAGCTGAAATTTGGGCACAATAATGAGCAAGCGCTTTGGTAAAAATGCTATTTTTTGTTTTTTGGTTAATTAAATTAATTGATTAATTGTTATCGGTTATTTATGTACTTATTTATTTTCTTTCTCATGTGTGTGATATCTTGAGCACCTTTTGAGCTATGAAGCTGATATTTGGACATGACAATGACCAAGTGATTTGGCTGTAAAGGGTATTTATTTTTTATTGGTTAATCAATTAATCGATTAATTATTTATTGCTTAGTCAATTAATCAAATGTTTATTGAATTTTTTCGATTAATAACTTTAATTTTCAAAAAGTTACAGCTTCGGATGAAACACTGGTGGTTTAGGCATGCTATTAGCTCATCGATTGAGAAATTATTTTACGATTACTATTTATTGATTTTAATTATGCAATTAATCGATCAATTATTGTAAACCCCTCCCTCCCAATACAGTCTCTATGTGCTGCACGACAGTATCGCCAAAGGCGCCCCGGCAATGCCGCGCTGGAGGATGTTATTTATTTCTTTGCCATGGGGGCGGTGTACTTTGAATGTAGCTCTACTTGTATAAAGTTTATTTAAGGCGAGTAAAATAGTTGACTCTTTTACAACTATGTAATTAAACAATACTTCAACAAACTTTGTGTACAATAAATTGTACATGTGTACTAACTATGGAATAGAATATTGATTAATAACGTTTGGTTTTGATTGTTTGACTTACCTCAATGCTGATTTGCTAATAACGCCACCCTCTGCTGATGCTGATTTGCTGATGATTCCACCCTCTGTTGATGCTGATTTGCTGAAGACGCCACCCTCTGCTGATGCTGATTTGCTGAAGACGCCACCCTCTGCTGATGCTGATTTGCTGAAGACGCCACCCTCTGCTGATGCTGATTTGCTGATGATTCCACCCTATGTTGATGCCGATTTGCTGATGACTCCACCCTTTGGTAATGCTGATTTGCTAATGACTCCATCCTTTACTGATGCTGATTTGCTGGGGACTCCATCATCTGCTGGTGCTGCTTTGCTGATGCTGATTTGCTGAGGACTCCATCATCTGCTGGTGCTGCTTTACTGATGCTGATTTGCTGAGGACTCCACCCTCTGCTAATGCTGATTTGCTAATGACTCCATCCTTTACTAATGCTGATTTGCGGAGGACTCAATCATCTGATGGTGCTGCTTTGCTGATGCTGATTTGCTGATGACTCCACCCTCTGTTAATGCTGATTTGCTAATGACTCCATCCTTTACTGATACTGATTTGCTGAGGACGCCATCATCTGCTCATCTCTTGATTTCTCTCATCTCCCCTTCCTGTTCTGGCTGGAGTTCCCCAAGGTAGTGTTCTGGGCCCTGTGCTTTTTCTGGTCTTCATCAATGATCTCTCCGACTCTCTGGAAAATCCTCTCCATGTCTTTGCTGATGACTCCACTCTCTGCCGCTCCATCCCTCATCCCTCAGATCGGCAGTCTGCAGCCTCACTCTCTGCAGACCTGAACAAAATCACAGACTGGTGAAACAAGTGGAACATGTCTTTCAATCCTGACAAATCTCACACTCTTACTTTGTCTCTCCGAAATGACCGACTAGAAAACCCTCCCATCCACTTTCTCAAAAATCCTCTCCAAGAAGTTCTGTCGCTCAAGCTTTTGGGTCTCACAATCTGCCATGATCTTTCCTGGGAAAACCACATTTCAAATCTGGCCTCCAAAGCCAGTTGCCGACTGAGCATCCTCCGTCGTGCGAAGTCCTTCCTTGGCACACCTGAGCTCCTCACCACATACAAGGCTTTCATCCACAGCTCAATGGAATACTGTTCCCCCCTCTGGGCCGGTGCTCCTGCCTCACACCTAGCTCGGCTTCATGCTGTTGAAACCAAAGCTCTCAGAATCATTGGAATCTCCTGCGATGAAGCTAACTCCGAGGGCCTTTCACTCACTCGCCGCAGGCAGGTTGGTGGTCTTTCTGTCTTCTACCGACTCCTCTCCGGCCTTGCTCCCCCAGCTCTCTCTGTGCTCTGTCCCCCTAAATATTCCTACAGGTCGCACAAGATCTGCCAGCAACCCTCTTAAGGTTAAACTGCCAAAATCTCGGCTCTCTGCTCACCTTCACTCTTTCATTCCCCTTTTCTCCCGCCTCTGGAACAAACTCCCCCACTCCCTTCAATCCCACTTTACTGATACTGATTTGCTGAGGACTCCATCATCTGCTGATGCTGCTTTGCTGATTTGCTGATGACACCACCCTTTGCTGATGCTGATTTGCTGATGACTCCACCCTCTGCTAATGCTGATTTGCTGTTGACTCCATCCTCTGTTAATGCTGATTTGCTGATGACTCCACCTGATGTTTGGTTTTGATTGGCTGACTTACCTCGATGCTGATTTGCTGATGACGCCACCCTTTGCTGATGCTGATTTGCTGATGACTCCACCCTCTGCTAATGCTGATTTGCTGATGACTCCATCCTCTGTTGATGCTGATTTGCTGATGACTTCACCTGATGTTTGGTTTTGATTGGCTGACTTACCTCGATGCTGATTTGCTGATGATGCCACCCTCTGCTGATGCTGATTTGCTGATGACTCCACCCTCTGCTAATGCTGATTTGCTGATGACGCCACCCTCTGCTGATGCTGATTTGCTGATGACTGCACCCTCTGCTAATGCTGATTTGCTGATGACACCACCCTCTGCTGATGCTGATTTACTGACAGATGACTATGTCGTCACATCGCTCATCCTTCAGACAGGCAGGCCGCAGCTTCTTTCCTTGCTTCAGACCTTGACAAAATCACAATCTGGTCAAACACTTGGAATATGTCCTTCAATCCTGATAAATCTCACACCCTCACTAGCTCTTTCTGAAAGGACCATCTGGCAAACCCTCCAATGTAGTTTCTTGACAATCCTGTGGAGGAAGTTCCTTCATTCAAACTCCTGGGTCTTACTATCAGCCATGATCTATCTTGGGCAAATCACATTTCAATGTTGGTCCCCAAAGCCAGCCGAATGAACTGGCATCCTCCGTCGTACAAAGTCCTTCCTTGGCACACCTGAACAATGATCCACCTACAAGGCCTTCATCTGCAGCTTGATGGAGTACTGCTCTTCCCTCTGGGCTGGCTCCTCTGCTTCACATCTTGCTCAGCTTGATGCCATGGAAACAAAGGCCTTCGGGATTATTGTAATTTCCTGCACTGAAGCTATGTCTATGGAAACCTATCACTTCGCCATCACAGACAGGTCGGTGGTCTCTGTCTTTACTACCTCCTTTGGGGTTTGCACCTTGGGCTGGTGGAGTTTCTTTCTGTATCCATCTTGTGCACCTGATGTATCCTCTCCTGCCCCCCATTTCTCCTTACACCATTGTTTGTCCAAGTCTGCCTCCATTTTATCCTTCAACTTTGCTGTTTGTGTTTCACCCGCTGCTCTTTTCATGCTTTGTCCTTCCTGAGGGTTTTCTTCTCTCTCTCTCTCTCTCTCTCTCTCTCTCTGTCTCTGTCTCTGTCTCTGTCTCTGTCTCTGTCTCTCTCTCTCTCTCTCTCTCTCTCTCTCTCTCTCTCTCTCTCTCTCTCTCTCTCTCTCTGTCTCTGTCTCTGTCTCTGTCTCTCTCTCTCTCTCTCTCTCTCTCTCTCTCTCTCTCTGTCTCTGTCTCTGTCTCTGTCTCTGTCTCTGTCTCTCTCTCTCTCTCTCTCTCTCTCTCTCCTTTTATCCTGTTAAGTCCTGATACGTTCAGTGTACTAGTACTTACTCTTCCACGACGCTCCACTCTATATACTGTGGATGCATCCATTCAGTTCCCAACCATTTAGTGAGATGTTTTAATAATCTCATGGTGTCCTTCGCGAAGATTAGGCGAATCATCGCCGGCATTCTTGACTAAATTCATGTTTTCCCCCGAACCATTTCTCAGGATGGCAAACCGCCGAGTGTCATCCTTTGTTACTGTTAAAATTCCTACGAGGGCAATGGCTAACCACCGATTGTCATCTTTTCCATCTAATTGTTTAATTACTTACGAACCAAGGCAATGGCAGCCCATTCAGTGTAATCTTTCATGTAACTGCGTTGCTTTGTAAATTAAGTAATCCAACTAATACTGTGTACACTTTCTTGTAATCGTGTTTTGTCATACTTAGTAAATGCATCAGATTAAATATATAGGAATGAGTCTTGTGGAAGTCTATTTTTTATGACTTCCATCAAGTAGTTAAAAGTTGTTTTAGGAGGGGGGGGAAGGGAAGGGGAAGGAAGGGGAGGGGAGGGGTGGGGGAAAGGAGAGGGGGGAAGGGGAGTGATAGGGAGAAGGGGAGGCAGGAGAGGAAGGGGAGTGGCTCACGTTTCTGAGTGAATGTGGCTCACGTTTCTGAGTTAAGTGTGATGCCGATCAGGAAGAAGAAGAAGCCGTACTACCAAATTCGTACACTTCCGGAATTGTTTGATGTATTTGTATTCAAATGTCTGGTAATTGCTTTGTATTTATTTATGCGAATGTGTACTTGTATATAACTGTCATTAACCCTTTGAGTACGGGATTTTTTTTTGATAAAAATACCCCCGGTGCGGGATTAATTTGGCATTTTGGTATGGGAATGCAACCACGTACTGACGATCTATTTATAGGTATTGTCGATGACGTATCGTAACGTCATCCGTACACAAAACTTTTTCACGGGTTGCGGCACTGGACGTCATCCATACTCAAAGGGTTAATTAAAAAAGGCTTCGGCACTATCGAGCGATTTTTAAAATTTATTTATTTATTATTATCTATATAATAATAGCGTAAGGACTCGACTTTGTTATCCCTTTTACGCCGCACCCAGTGACCCGATGCCCACTGCACTAATGGATTTACGATCTACGAACCGCGCTCTTTGTTTATCACGTACAGCCATACTCGAAAAATCGGAATTAGTCGACTTTGGGGCCCAAAAGCATCCGATTAACTGCCGATACGACGCCATCTTATTGGCGAATGCTGGGTGAAGGCGAAGCAAGCTGTCCGCTGATTGGACAGTCGAAGGCGACAACAAGCCATCCACTGAGTGGACAATCCTGAGCATGCATTTGTGCCGGTGTCGTCGATCGCGGTGTACGCTAACCTCATCAGGTGGGTTTACCATAATGCCGATGCCTATTACGAATCCATTCATTTTTCAAAAGTATATCGTAGCGTTGTCATTTAAGTAGATTGCAATAAATACGTTGTTCATATACGCACTCTTCATTCTCATCTTTCTTCCTAACTCTTACTCGGACAAGCAAATCCCCTATGCCATCCATAATGGTACACTCTATCCATACACCACATCCTCCCTTCCGTGGATGTTCCACGGGTTTCGGCTAGTTATCTATATAATAATACCGTAAGGACTCGACTTTGTTATCCCTTTTACGCCGCACCCAGTGACCCGATGCCCACGGCACTAATGCATTTTCCATCTATGAACCGCGCTCTTTGTTTATCACGTACAGCCATACTCGAAAAATCTGAATTCGCCGACTTTGGGACCCAAAAGCATCCGATTATCGGCCGATACGACGCCATCTTACGACACCATCGTATTGGCGTCTGCTGGGCGAAGGCGATGCGAGCCGTCCGCTGATTGGACAGTCGAGTGGTGTGATGGGTGGTGTGAACCAAATGGTCTTTTTATTCCCTTGAACATTTTAAATTCGGATATATAAGGAAACGCTCTTTATCGTCATTTTAATAAAGTTAAATGGAGTGACGTTGCGATACTCGGGGTGCGTTGCATAAATCCTCATAACTCAGAGAGGTGTAGCAGGTGGCGAGACGTAAGGAAGCTTTTTTATTCCCTTGAACATTTGAAATTAGGATATATAAGGAAACGTCTTTATCGTCATTTTAATAAAGTTAAATGGAGTGACATTGCGATACTCGGGGTGCGTTGCATAAATCCTCGTAACTCAGAGAGGTGTAGCAGGTGGCGAGACGTAAGGAAGCTTAAAGATAACGAGCTGAAAACAGACGAACGATATCCCTTCCGTGGATGTTCCACGGGTTTCACGTCTTTATCGTCATTTCAATAAAGTTAAATGGAGTGACGTTGCGATCAGTGAGTTGTACTTGTATACGAAGAGATAAAAGGATGGCATTGACTTCGAGACGGTACGTGATAGTTGGCTGCGGCTGGCTGATGCTGCGTTTTTTTTCTAAGTGCCATGGATGCTGATGGACATAATAAAGGTATCGGCTGATCTCTCATCGTAATATTACCCGATGGAAATGAACTGTTTCTTTGTTTGTCATTTCCTGTGCAATAATGTCAAATTGATGTCAGACATCCTTTTCTATTGACAGCTGCTCTCCTTTTCGATGGCATCGTCTATTGATATGCATGTTCTTCTTTCATATAATTTTACACATTCACAATCAGTATTTCAATTCTTGCAGACATTGGAAAGGAAGTTGACTCACAGGCCAACTCTCTGGCTCAATCACAGGCCGACGCACAGGCGATGTAATTGTGAGTAGCATTTTTGCACAAGTGAAAAATGATCTTTCTTCCTAACTCTTACTCGGACAAGCAAATCCCCTATGCCATCCATAATGGTACACTCTATCCATACACCACATCCTCCCTTCCGTGGATGTTCCACGGGTTTCGGCTAGTTATTATTATTATTATTATTATTATTATTTATTTCTTTTTTATTTTCAAACTGTTTTTCAAACGGGCCCCGTGCTTTTTCTGGTCTTCATCAATGATCTCTCTGACTCTCTCGAAAATCCTCTCTATCTCTTTGCTGATGACTCCACTCTCTGCCGCTCCATTCCTCTTCCCTCAGATCGGCAGTCTGCTGCCTCCTCACTCTCTGAAGACCTGGACAAAATCACAGACTGGTCAAACAAGTGGAACATGTCTTTCAATCCTGACAAATCTCACACTCTTACTATGTCTCTCCGAAAAGTTCGACTGGACAACCCTCCCATCTACTTTCTCAACAATCCTCTCCAAGAAGTTCTGTCGCTCAAGATTTTGGGTCTCACTATCTGCCATGATCTTTCTTGGGAAAACCACATTTCCAAGCTGGCCTCCAAAGCCAGTCGCCGACCGGGCATCCTCCGTCGTGCGAAGTCCTTCCTCGGCACACCTGAGCTCCTCACCACATACAAGGCTTTCATCCGCAGCTCAATGGAATACTGTTCTCCCCTATGGGCCGGTGCTCCTGCCTCACACCTAGCTCGGCTTCACGCTGTTGAAACCAAAGCTTTCAGAATTATTGGAATCTCCCGCGATGAAGCTATCTCTGAGGGCCTTTCACTCACTCACCGCAGGCAGGTAGGTGGTCTTTCTGTCTTCTACCGACTCCTCTCCGGCCTTGCACCCCCAGCTCTCTCTGTGCTCTGTCCCCCAAATATTCCTACAGGTCGCACAAGATCTGCCAGCAACCCTCTGATGGTTAAACTGCCGAAATCTCGGCTCTCTGCTCACCTTCACTCTTTCATTCCTCTTTTCTCCCGCCTCTGGAACAAACTCCCTCACTCCCTTCAATCCCACTCCTCCCTCCAGGTCTCTAAAACAGCTGTTCACCACCATCTCTTATCTTCCCCCATCCAAAACCTTGATCTTTTCTACCCCCGCTAATTCACCCCAGATCCACCTTGTTTGAAATTCCAACTTCTTTCCTGGAAGTCCTGGCAGTGTCCATATGTTTTATACCTCTCCCACCGCCCCCTTCCCATGCCCCCCCCCCCCCCAAAGCCCTCGCCCTCTCTCAGATCTCTCGATGTCTCCATGTCTCTCGGTCCCTGCTCTCAAATGTTGTGTTTGTGTCCTTCCCCCTCTCTCCCCATCTTGTCTACCGCTCCCGATGTTATATGTTTTATGTGTCGGTTTGTCTTTCTGTGTGATTAATGTTCGCTCTTTCACGAGCCTCGATCTTGTATACAAAAAAAAAAAAAAAAAAAAAAAAAAAAAACCAACTTTTTTTTTTTTTTTTTTTTGGCCTAAAACACTCCCAGGCACTCACTGATGAACCTCTGAAAATTTGATGAAGATCCATTCAGCCATCTCTGAATAAAACGTGGACACACACAAACTGGACACAAAAACACACACACACACACGCAACTCGCGTTTATATATATATATATTATATATATATGTATATATATATATATATATATATATATATATATATATATATATACATGTATATATGTATATATATATATATATATATATATATGTATATATATATATGTATATGTATATATATATATGTATGTATATGTATATATATATATATGTATATATATGTATGTATATATATATATGTATATATATATATATATATATATATATGTATATATATATATATATATATATATATATATATATATATATATATATATATATATATATATATATATATATATACGTATATATATATATATATACAGACTTGGCATTTAATATGGAATATTTTTTTTGTGGGGGTGAACTTACTTTTCAAGATGTCTTAGAACCAAAAGTTCATTGGAATTATGTTGAAATTATTCTAGATTTTGTTAATGTGATCTTTAAAAGAAACAAAAACCACATTTGACATTTCGAAACAAATAAATTGATCCTTGAAAGTGATGTAAACCGATATCGAACTCAATTCATGGATAGTACTGTGTTAAACTTCTGTACGTTTTCCAGAAGTATCTCTTTATTTTGCACATTAGCCCAATTTTTTTTATAACAAAAACAAAAGTTAAATTACGACTGGGATTACGGACAGTAAAATTACAGTTCAGTACTTCGTGTAACCCCCACGAGCATTCAGGAGAGCACGTACACGTTGAGGCATGCTGTTCACGAGATTTGCCAAGGTTTGGACAGGGATCGCTTGCCATGCAGTGACAATAGCCTACTGCAATTCACGCACAGAGGTCGGCTGCTTGTCCAAGTGGTCGATTTGACGCGTTAATTCTGCCCACAAGTTCTCTATCGGATTCGTATCCGGGGACATGGCAGGCCACTCCATATGCTCTTCACCACGGTCAGCAAAAAGGTGTTGGATCATGCGAGCATGATGAGGCCGTGCATTGCCATCTTGGAAGACAAAGTTTCCTCGAAAGGCTGCACGAGCAAATGGAAGCAATGTTTCTTCCAGAATGGCCCTGTACTTGAACTGGTTCAGGTTTCCATTCAGAACAACCAGGTCAGTTTTGCCCCCTGCATGAAAAGCATCCCAAACCGTCACCCCACCACCTCCAGCTTGGACTCTTGACACTATACAATCTTTGCTGTGGGCTTTATGCACTTGTCTGCGCACTCGGACGCGGCCATCTTGACGATAGACCAGAAATCTAGACTCATCACTGAAGTTCACGTGATTCCAGTGTCCTGGCTGCCATTGACGGTGCTCTCTGGCCCACTGCAATCGGCGCTGGCGGTGTTGTCTGGTCAGGCATGGCTTTATCAGGGGATGCCTGGCACGATAGCCTGCTTGAACCAGTCGTTGGTTGACTAGCCTTCTGGATACAGGCACATTTGTCAGTTGCTGCCACTCAGCCCTAAGCCAATTAGCTGACTTGGTATGGCCATTGCGGACTAACCGGTGCAGATGGCGATCATCCCTCCTTTTGGTTCTGTGGGGACGTCCTGGCCTCGGTAGTGGAGTAGGGACACCCCTCTGAGCATTTCGTTTAAGGATCTTTGACACCTGACCTTGAGTGATGCCATACTGCCGAGCAATAGCACGTTGTTTCATGCCATAATTTCGTAAGGCCACCACTCCATGACAAACAGCATTGTCGAGTTGACGGACCATCTCCAGAGGAAGCGGCAATAACTTTTGGAGATGTGCAGCAGTTGTTTTCCACTAATACAGCAACAACCCTTGTATACCCGACTGTGAAGCCAATCATCAAATGCACCTGTCTGTACATTTTGCCACGCCACCTGTGATATAATCCTGTTGTTGACTTCTTGCTGCGACAGACAATCAGTGACATGGTTCTTTTAACAAATAAATCATCAAAGTGTAAAAGAAACTCACCAGATTGATATACTGATTTAAGAAAGTAAACCCGTCAAGAAAAAAAAAAAAATTCCATATTAAATGCCAAGTCTGTATATATATGTATATACATATATATATGTATATGTATATATATATATATATGTATATATATATATATATATATATGATGAAGAAAGGTTGAGTTTGGAGTCAAGCAAAGGAATGTGGTTGTCATGGTGACCGAGTGGATAATGACTTGTGGTTTCCCTGAGGAAAATTGCAATTTTGCGTCCTTGGTCTTATGACCGAGTTTTAAAGTCTTGACAAATTGTGTATGGTTTCTCATATACTCTTATATGACAAATTGTGTATGGTTTCTCATATACTCTTATATGACAAATTGGGAAATAAATACCTGTAATTACCCTGCGCCCACGAAGCGAAAAGCGGGGTTAGGCATTCGGGTGCATGCGTGTGCCGTACGTGTGCGTCTGCATTTTAAAAATTCATTTTCTCAGCAACCGTTGGTCCTCCTAACATGAAATTTTACCATAGAAGTGCCTCCGCCTGTAGAATTTTTTTTATTCATAAGTATGACGTCATAGGTCACATGGTACGGACGCCATCCTGGAAAAACGTTACACCTCTATATCTCCGAAACCGCTCCATGGAAAAAAATTGAAACATGGCTCATTGTCAAGTACTCCCCCATGGGGAATAAGATATGTTAATGATGATGTCATCGGTGCCTTCGTTATGACGTCATAATTGACAAGTACAACACTTATCTGATCATTGTGAAAAAAAAATTCTCACAAACTGTTGGTCTGATGGGCACGAAATTTTCACCATCGGAGCGCCTTCTCCTGTGGAGTATTTTAATGATAATCATGACGTCATATGTCATGTGGTACATGCGCCATCTTGGAAAAACCGAAAAATGTTGCACCTCTATATCTCCAAAACCTCTGCATGGAAAAAATTGAAACGTGGCTCATTGTAAATAACTCCATATGGGGAATAGGTGTTGTTAACGATGACGTCATTGGTGCCATAATTATGACGTCATAATTCGACAGGGACCACGCTTAGTCTGATCAGTTTGAAATGTATTGAGCGTGATCTATGCAACAATTGTATTGGAGAATATAAATTTATGATATCATCGCTCACGTGGTCTGGCAGCCATATTGGATCAATGAAAAAAAATGTTTAAAAACAGAAGAGTTGGCTCACAACAAGTTGACTGTGCAGGGTAAGTATTCTATGAATACCATCGAGTCAATGCAGTCATAAATTAAATGAGGACTTCTTATTTAATTACATGCCTGTTTGAAGTTTTAACATGAATCTTGGTCGATTGAAAGTTCTATCACTACTTATTAAGTTCTCAAGTTACTATCGTGTCAATTTACAATATAATATGATAACCCTTACTGATCAACCAGTAGAATGGTCAGGTCCTGTGAACAATAATGTTAAAAGATTAATGAATTGCAGACATGTGCTTGCAAAACTCATTCAGGTATTTCTAAATTTATATTTAGAAATTTTATGAGTAAAAGATATATCCACTTATTTCTTACAAGGTGTACAAATAGAGTTTGAACGGCTTTACATTGAGATAGTAAGTGAATGACCTTCTTATGTCCTTGAAGTCTTGAAACAATTAAAGAGTTCAGGGCTCTGCAAAGTCTGGTGTGGACAATGTCAAACAGATACCAAAAACAGATACATATACCAAAAATCGATATGCAGACCTAGTCTCTTCCCCACTCCACGGGATATCTCCCCACCCAATACTTCACTCAACCAATCACATTGCATCCCTCGATCTTTGCTCCCTCCCACCCACATACCTCACTCGACCAATCCACACTGCTCTCTCCCTCCCACCCAAACTTGGCTCAACCAATCCTACTGCTCTCCTCCCCTTTTCCTCTTCATGCGACCAATCCCATCTTTGCCCCTCCCAATTTATTTCTTTTGATCCCAAACAGTATAAAGGGACCTGTTGTGAGCTTCAGGATTAGGATTTCGCTTGGCTGTTGATACTGTATGCTGGTACTGATACTGTGTAATGTGTATGCTGGTATATTTGGTGTGTCTGTATGATGTTTTCTTCGATGTATATCTCTACTGTACCAGGTGTAATCCTCCGGGTATTAAACTCTGTAGAAATCTTTTGATTGGTGGGGACATTGGATTTTTAACATTCAATTAATTTAATTATTTAAATTCCTCGAGTCATCAACAATGAATATAAAATTTGAATAATACATACTATAGCGGACTATGGTTTAGAAGAATCTTGGTAAAGATAAAGTATTCATTTATGTTCCTTTTTTTTTTGTTTTTTTGTATACAAAGTCGTGGCTCATGTATGAGCTAACACATTAAACACAAAAAACACAAACGGACACATAAAACATATAATAAAGGGAGCGGGAGACAAGAGGGGGAGAGAGAGGGAAGCACACAAGTACAACAACAGTACAGAACAGAGGCATCGGGAGATCTGTGGAAGGGAGAGGGCTGGGTGAGTGGTGAGTGGGGGAGGGGGGAATAGGTACACGGTATAAAACAAATGAACACCACTAGGAATTTCAGGAATGAAGTTGGACATTGAAAAGGGTGAATTTGGGGTATATTAACGGGGGTACAAAGATCAAGGTTTTGGATGGGGGAAGACGAGATGGTGGTGAACAGCTGTTTTAACGACCTGGAGGGAGGAGTGGGATTGAAGGGAGCTTGTTCCAGAGGCGGGAGAAAAGAGGAATGAAAGAGTGAAGGTGAGCAGAGAGTCTTGATTTTGGCAGTTTCACCATAAGAGAACAAACTACCTCACTCCCTTCAATCCCACTCCTCCCTCCAGGTCTTTAAAACAGCTGTTCACCACCATCTCTTATCTTCCCCCATCCAAAACCTTGATCTTTTCTACCCCCGCTAATTCACCCCAGATCCACCTTGTTTGAAATTCCAACTTCTTTCCTGGAAGTCCTGGCAGGGTCCATATGTTTTATACCTCTCCCACTGCCCCCTTCCCACGCCCCCCCCCCCCCCAAAGCCCTCGCCCTCTCTCAGATCTCTCGATGTCTCCATGTCTCTCGGTCCCTGCTCTCAAATGTTGTGTTTGTGTCCTTCCCCCTCTCTCCCCATCTTGTCTACCGCTCCCTATGTTATATGTTTTATGTGTCGGTTTGTCTTTCTGTGTGATTAATGTTCGCTCTTTCACGAGCCTCAAACTTGTATACAAAAAAAAAAAATAATAATAATAATAATAATAATAATAAGAGGGTTGCTGGCAGATATTGTGCATCATTTACATTTACCTTTTAAACATACACATTACACACACACACACACACACACACACACACACACACATATATACATATATTGTTGCGGCTCTCAACGTCGGCCTTCCCCTTACCAAAGGGGGATTAATCCCCTTGTCTTTTATCTAGCCAACGCGATCCGGGGCTATGACTTTCCTTCCGGTCAGCGCTGAATAGGGTGATAGGCCGAATTATTCATATTACCTAATTACCAGCGCCTCCCAGGAAGCAAGGAAATAACCCCGCCCAAACCACGGTTTTTAGGTGGAAACGCCGAGCGATAGCGAGCCGTGATCTGGGCCGTTAACAGGAACTAACCCGATTTGAGCGGTGCCGAATCGTGCCACGCTTACCCAATGGAGGAAAAGACCGATACGGTCGAATTAGGAAGAAACAGGAAGAACAATTGATTTATTATAATTTGCACAGGGAGAAGGACAAGTACACACAGTGAAGCCTTATTACAATCTTAACTTATCCCAGGACAAACGGGCCCGCACACACACACACTCGCACGGGGATGTAGAAGGTTGGGGTTGAAGGTCCAGGGATGATGTCCACAGCTCGTTCTCCGGGTCCCCGACTCGCCCCGCGGAGACGATTGTAGGACGAAAAGGGTTGAGCAGACGGCGGCGTCCTCGCGTGTCGTTGATGCGGTTCGGACAGTTATATGGGGGGATCGGTAAGCTGGGCTGGCGGTTACTTCGCGGCTCACGGCCACGTACGTAATAAACGAACCGGCTGGGCGGTTATACTGGCGGTCTCGGCCGTGTGCGTAATATAAATACCGGCGCTTTATATGCGCTCCCAGCAAGCCCAAAGCCAAATCCTGAATGAGTCCTTGCAATTAGTCAGTATAACGGCGCCTCTCCCAACCAGTCCTCAACAATGGCGCTTTCCCACACGAAGTCCTCGAGCCCTTGCACAATCAAAGTTCCCCCAGCGAGTCCTTTCACCAATGCCAAATGTGACAGTCCTGGACAGACCTCTTAGTAAAGCGCATATACTCCTTCTGGCCAGTCCTCTTGGTAAAGCGCATATACTCCTTCTGGCCAGTCCTCTTACAAAGCCCCTCGCTCATCAGTCCTCTGGAAGGGCTTTGTGTGCGCGCTTATATAACCACGCCTTTACCACGCCCTATCAGGCCATGTCGCCCGAGCTCTGGTTGGTTTGTTGGCTCTTACCGGCTCCGCCCTTGACGTGGCCACACCCCCGACCTTGCGCTCCGCCCCCTTTTCAGGCCTTACCTCGTGGCATTTGGCTGGTTTCAGCATCCTAATGCGAGGGGCAATAGGGCCAGACTGGATGGTGCGCAATGGGGAATGGGGCGCAGACTGGATGGTGCGCAATGAGGTCGATTGGAGGGTGGGCTGCAAAATGAACGGGACCTACTCTTATTTATTTCTTTTACACAACGCATGTATCACTATTGGAAATGTCCTTATCTCACATATACTATGAAATAACTAACGTTCTAAGGTGGCCTACACGTTGCATGTGGACTAACTATGGGGGCAAAACCTTTAACCTTTATTAATCACATTTACCTTTTAAATACACACACACACACACACACACACACACACACACACACACACACACACACACACACAACACACACACATATATATATATATATATTTATTTATTTTTTTATTTTTTTTATTTTTATTTTTAATATGTTTTAATTGAGTTCAAATGGAAAGACTGATGTTAAAACTTGTAATTATTGGTGGCGTTGACGTGTGAATTAATATTCAGCCTATAGAGATGGAATGAATCAATATTCCAGCATTGAATTAATATTTAGCCTATAGAGATGGAATGAATTAATTTTCCAGCATTGAATTAATATTCAGCCTATGGAGATGGAATGTATTAATTTTCCAGCATTGAATTAATATTCAGCCTATGGAGATGGAATGTATTAATTTTCCAGCATTGAATTAATATTCAGCCTATAGAGATGGAATGAATCAATATTCCAGCATTGAATTAATATTTAGCCTATAGAGATGGAATGAATTAATTTTCCAGCATTGAATTAATATTCAGCCTATGGAGATGGAATGTATTAATTTTCCAGCATTGAATTAATATTCAGCCTATATAGATGGAATGAATTAATATTCAACCTATAGAGATGGAATGAATTAATTATTCAGCCCATAGAGATGGATTGAATTATATTCAACGTAAAGAGCTGGAATTAATTAATATTCAGCCTATAGAGATGGAATGAATTAATATTCAGCCTATAGAGATGGAATGAATTAATATTCAGCCTATAGAGATGGAATGAATTTTTTTTCTTTTTTTTTTTTCCTTTGTATACTGAATCGAGGCTCGTGAAAGAGCTGACATTTACTTCACAAACAAATCAACCAGACAAACAAAATATATAAAAAGAGGGAGCGGAAGACAAGAGAAGGGGAAGCACACAAACACTTGAGAGCACACAACATTTAAAAGCAGGGAGATGTGTGGGAGGGAGAGGGCTTGGGGGGAGGATACGTGGGAAGGGGGGGGTGGGGGGGGGTGGGAGAAGTATAAAACACAAGGACACCAAGGACTTCCAGGACAGAAGTTGGTATTTCAAAAAAGTGGAATTGGGGTGAAATTATCGGGGATAGAAAAGATCAAGGTTTTGGATGGAGGAAGATAAGAGATGGTGGTGAACAGCTGTTTTAAAGACCTGGAGGGTGGAGTGGGATTGAAGAGAGTGAGGGAGTTTGTTCCAGAGGCGGGAGAAAAGAGGAAATGAAGGAGTGAAGGTGAGCAGAGAGTCTTGATTTTGGCAGTTTAACCATAAGAGGGTTGCAGGCAGATCTTGTGCGACCTGTAGGAATATTTGCGGGACAGAGCCCAGAGAGAGCTGGGGGGGGGGGGGGGGGGGCAAGGCCAGAGAGGAGTCGGTAGAAGACGGAAAGACCACCAACCTGCCTGCGGTGAGTGAGTGAGAGGCCCTTGGAGTTAGCTTCATCGCAGGAGATTCCAATGATTCTGAATGCTTTGGTTTCAACAGCGTGAAGACGAGCTAGGTATGAGGCAGGAGCACCAGCCCAGAGGGGAGAGCAGTATTCCATTGAGCTGCGGATGAAAGCCTTGTATGTGGTGAGGAGCTCAGGTGTGCCAAGGAAGGACTTCGCACGACGGAGGATGCCCAGTCGGCGACTGGCTTTGGAGGCCAGATTTGAAATGTGGTTTTCCCAGGAAAGATCATGGCAGATGGTGAGACCCAAAAGCTTGAGTGACAGAACTTCTTGGAGAGGATTGTTCAGAAAGTAGATGGGAGGGTTGTCCAGTCGGTCTTTTCGGAGAGACATCGTAAGAGTGTGAGATTTGTCAGGATTGAAAGACATGTTCCACTTGTTTGCCCAGTCTGTGATTTTGTCCAGGTCTGCAGAGAGTGAGGAGGCTGCACACTGCCGATCTGAGGGATGAAGAATGGAGCGACAGGGAGTAGAGTCATCAGCAAAGAGATAGCGAGGATTTTCAAGAGAGTATAATATTCAGCCTATAGAGATGGAATGAATTAATATTCAGCCTATAGAGATGGAATGAATTAATTTCAGCCAATAGAGATGGAATGAATTAAAATTCAACCTAGAGAGATGGAATGAATTAATATTCAACCTATAGAGATGGAATGAATTAATATTCAACCTATAGAGATGGAATGAATTGATATTCACCCTATAGAGATGGAATGAATTGATATTCAAATTGTGCAAATTCCGTTGTATTGTCTCTGACCACAATCTGCATTGAGACAATCCTGATCTCCCTTCAAGCTTGACTCACACTCAGTAGCTCACACACTTGTTTCAATATTCCATTGTACCATCTCTCGTCGCATTTACATTGGCACAATGTATGGATGTTTTATCTTGACTCACTCAGTAGCTCACGCACAATGTATGGATGTTTTATCTTGACTCACTCAGTAGCTCACGCACAATGTATGGATGTTTTATCTTGACTCACTCAGTAGCTCACGCACAATGTATGGATGGTTTTATCTTGACTCACTCAGCAGCTCACGCACAATGTATGGATGTTTTATCTTGACTCACTCAGTAGCTCACGCACAATGTATGGATGTTTTATCTTGACTCACTCAGTAGCTCACGCACAATGTATGGATGTTTTATCTTGACTCACTCAGTAGCTCACGCACAATGTATGGATGTTTTTATCTTGACTCACTCAGCAGCTCACGCACAATCTATGGATGTTTTATCTTGACTCACTCAGCAGCTCACGCACAATGTATGGATGTTTTTATCTTGACTCACTCAGCAGCTCACGCACAACGTATGGATGTTTTATCTTGACTCACCCAGTAGCTCACGCACAATGTATGGATGTTTTATCTTGACTCACTCAGTAGCTCACACACTTGTTTCAATGTTCCATGTACCATCTCTCGTCGCATTTACATTGGCTTCGCATTTTACCATCATGGTAAACTTCATGAAAAGAGGGCTTTCCTGGGAGCGGTGGGGAGAGGGTGGGAATATATATATATTTTTTACCAAAATGCTAAATATCCTGTGCTTAGGCTCGCATGGCGGAAGCTCGTGTGCAAGAATGGTCTCTCATCCAGCACGAGGCCGAGTGCTCAGAGAACCAGGTGTGCGGAACATCTTCAGGAGCAGATGCTTAAATGGTGAGATATGGGAGCACCTAGTGGTTCATTTTTAACCCACGTTCCTCGGGATGAAGTGATTCTTGGCGTCAGCATGGTGTGCGAGGGTTAAAATGTATATGTATGAATGGGATTCAACAATGTGTAGCGAATCGTCCTCAAGACTCCACAAAACGTTGGGTGTGTCATGTTGAAGGGTTCTTGATAATGCATGAATGGGATTGAACAATGTGTAGCGAATCGTCCTCAAGGCTCCACAAAACGTTGGGTGTGTCATGTTGAAGGGTTCTTGATAATGCATGAATGGGATTGAACAATGTGTAGCGAATCGTCCTCAAGGCTCCACAAAACGTTGGGTGTGTCATGTTGAAGGGTTCTTGATAATGCATGAATGGGATTGAACAATGTGTAGCGAATCGTCCTCAAGGCTCCACAAAACGTTGGGTGTGTCATGTTGAAGGGTTCTTGATAATGCATGAATGGGATTGAACAATGTGTAGCGAATCGTCCTCAAGGCTCCACAAAACGTTGGGTGTGTCATGTTGAAGGGTTCTTGATAATGCATGAATGGGATTGAACAATGTGTAGCGAATCGTCCTCAAGGCTCCACAAAATGTTGGGTGTGTCATGTTGAAGGGTTCTTGATAATGCATGAATGGGATTGAACAATGTGTAGCGAATCGTCCTCAAGGCTCCACAAAACGTTGGGTGTGTCATGTTGAAGGGTTCTTGATAATGCATGAATGGGATTGAACAATGTGTAGCGAATCGTCCTCAAGGCTCCACAAAACGTTGGGTGTGTCATGTTGAAGGGTTCTTGATAATGCATGAATGGGATTGAACAATGTGTAGCGAATCGTCCTCAAGGCTCCACAAAATGTTGGGTGTGTCATGTTGAAGGGTTCTTGATAATGCATGAATGGGATTGAACAATGTGTAGCGAATCGTCCTCAAGGCTCCACAAAACGTTGGGTGTGTCATGTTGAAGGGTTCTTGATAATGCATGAATGGGATTGAACAATGTGTAGCGAATCGTCCTCAAGGCTCCACAAAACGTTGGGTGTGTCATGTTGAAGGGTTCTTGATAATGCATGAATGGGATTGAACAATGTGTCGCGAATCGTCCTCAAGGCTCCACAAAATGTTGGGTGTGTCATGTTGAAGGGTTCTTGATAATGTATCAATGGCATTGAACAATGTGTAGCGAATCGTCCTCAAGACTCCACAAAACGTTGGGTGTGTCATGTTGAAGGGTTCTTGATAATGCATGAATGGGATTGAACAATGTGTAGCGAATCGTCCTCAAGGCTCCACAAAACGTTGGGTGTGTCATGTTGAAGGGTTCTTGATAATGCATGAATGGGATTGAACAATGTGTAGCGAATCGTCCTCAAGACTCCACAAAACGTTGGGTGTGTCATGTTGAAGGGTTCTTGATAATGCATGAATGGGATTGGACAATGTGTAGCGAATCGTCCTCAAGACTCCACAAAATGTTGGGTGTGTCATGTTGAAGGGTTCTTGATAATGCATGAATGGGATTGAACAATGTGTAGCGAATCGTCCTCAAGACTCCACAAAATGTTGGGTGTGTCATGTTGAAGGGTTCTTGATAATGTATCAATGGGATTGAACAATGTGTAGCGAATCGTCCTCAAGACTCCACAAAATGTTGGGTGTGTCATGTTGAAGGGTTCTTGATAATGTATCAATGGCATTGAACAATGTGTAGCGAATCGTCCTCAAGACTCCAAAAAACGTTGGGTGTGTCATGTTGAAGGGTTCTTGATAATGTAATGTGTTTTGTTATGAGAACCTGAAACATTAAGACGTTTTGTTATGAGAACCTGAAACATTAAGACGTTTTGTTATGAGAACCTGAAACATTAAGACGTTTTGTTATGAGAACCTGAAACATTAAGACGTTTTGTTATGAGAACCTGAAACATTAAGACGTTTTGTTATGAGAACCTGAAACATTAAGACGTTTTGTTATGAGAACCTGAAACATTAAGATGTTTTGTTATGAGAACCTGAAACATTAAGACGTTTTGTTATGAGAACCTGAAACATTAAGACGTTTTGTTATGAGAACCTGAAACATTAAGACGTTTTGTTATGAGAACCTGAAACATTAAGACGTTTTGTTATGAGAACCTGAAACATTAAGATGTTTTGTTATGAGAACCTGAAACATTAAGACGTTTTGTTATGAGAACCTGAAACATTAAGACGTTTTGTTATGAGAACCTGAAACATTAAGACGTTTTGTTATGAGAACCTGAAACATTAAGACGTTTTGTTATGAGAACCTGAAACATTAAGACGTTTTGTTATGAGAACCTGAAACATTAAGACGTTTTGTTATGAGAACCTGAAACATTAAGACGTTTTGTTATGAGAACCTGAAACATTAAGACGTTTTGTTATGAGAACCTGAAACATTAAGACGTTTTGTTATGAGAACCTGAAACATTAAGACGTTTTGTTATGAGAACCTGAAACATTAAGACGTTTTGTTATGAGAACCTGAAACATTAAGACGTTTTGTTCTGAGAACCTGAAACATTAAGACGTTTTGTTATGAGAACCTGAAACATTAAGACGTTTTGTTATGAGAACCTGAAACATTAAGACGTTTTGTTATGAGAACCTGAAACATTAAGACGTTTTGTTATGAGAACCTGAAACATTAAGACGTTTTGTTATGAGAACCTGAAACATTAAGACGTTTTGTTATGAGAACCTGAAACATTAAGACGTTTTGTTATGAGAACCTGAAACATTAAGACGTTTTGTTATGAGAACCTGAAACATTAAGACGTTTTGTTATGAGAACCTGAAACATTAAGACGTTTTGTTATGAGAACCTGAAACATTAAGATGTTTTGTTATGAGAACCTGAAACATTAAGACGTTTTGTTATGAGAACCTGAAACATTAAGACGTTTTGTTATGAGAACCTGAAACATTAAGACGTTTTGTTATGAGAACCTGAAACATTAAGACGTTTTGTTATGAGAACCTGAAACATTAAGACGTTTTGTTATGAGAACCTGAAACATTAAGATGTTTTGTTATGAGAACCTGAAACATTAAGACGTTTTGTTATGAGAACCTGAAACATTAAGACGTTTTGTTATGAGAACCTGAAACATTAAGACGTTTTGTTATGAGAACCTGAAACATTAAGACGTTTTGTTATGAGAACCTGAAACATTAAGACGTTTTGTTATGAGAACCTGAAACATTAAGACGTTTTGTTATGAGAACCTGAAACATTAAGACGTTTTGTTATGAGAACCTGAAACATTAAGATGTTTTGTTATGAGAACCTGAAACATTAAGACGTTTTGTTATGAGAACCTGAAACATTAAGACGTTTTGTTATGAGAACCTGAAACATTAAGACGTTTTGTTATGAGAACCTGAAACATTAACACGTTTTGTTATGAGAACCTGAAACATTAAGATGTTTTGTTATGAGAACCTGAAACATTAAGACGTTTTGTTATGAGAACCTGAAACATTAAGACGTTTTGTTATGAGAACCTGAAACATTAAGATGTTTTGTTATGAGAACCTGAAACATTAACACGTTTTGTTATGAGAACCTGAAACATTAAGACGTTTTGTTATGAGAACCTGAAACATTAAGATGTTTTGTTATGAGAACCTGAAACATTAACACGTTTTGTTATGAGAACCTGAAACATTAAGACGTTTTGTTATGAGAACCTGAAACATTAAGATGTTTTGTTATGAGAACCTGAAACATTAAGACGTTTTGTTATGAGAACCTGAAACATTAAGACGTTTTGTTATGAGAACCTGAAACATTAAGACGTTTTGTTATGAGAACCTGAAACATTAAGACGTTTTGTTATGAGAACCTGAAACATTAAGACGTTTTGTTATGAGAACCTGAAACATTAAGACGTTTTGTTATGAGAACCTGAAACATTAAGACGTTTTGTTATGAGAACCTGAAACATTAAGACGTTTTGTTATGAGAACCTGAAACATTAAGACGTTTTGTTATGAGAACCTGAAACATTAAGACGTTTTGTTATGAGAACCTGAAACATTAAGACGTTTTGTTATGAGAACCTGAAACATTAAGACGTTTTGTTATGAGAACCTGAAACATTAAGACGTTTTGCATTCCTTTTCCCACATTACTGGAGGTTTATTTGTTTTTCTGGAATGTTCTGCAGGTGCTTTAGTTTCTCTCTGGATGCACAACAAGGATGGGCAGGTTCTTTGTGTGGACTCGTGTCATTTCGCATTTTGTTCCCTTTCACTTTGATATTTTGAAAACATCATCACTCATCATGGAAGACACACATTTTCGGGCTTTGTTTGTTTGGAATTGGTGCAAATGCTTTTTGGCAAATAAAATGTCGCTGGGAACTCAGGAAGTGATGCACCTGTTGACGTGATTCAAATTGAGTACATTTTCATTTTGTATTCAAAGGTCTTTCCTTGTACAAAGCATTTGATTTACTCACAGCTTACAACGTTTTGTTCGAAAGTTTAACTTTAAGCAAATACCAAGAGGACGGGTTCTTTAGTTCATATGCAGCACAAGGCTGCGGGGTAACATCATTGGCTGAGGCCATGCCGCTGATTGCCTTGGAGCGCGGCCGTGCTGCTGATTGGTTGAGAGCGTGGCCGTGCCACTGATTGGCTAAGAGCGCGGCCGTGCTGCTGATCGGTTGAGAGTGCGGCTGTGCCGCTGATTGGTTGAGAGCGCGGCTGTGCTTCTGATTGGATGAGAGCGCGGCTGTGCTGCTGATCGGTTGAGAGCGCGGCTGTGCTGCTGATTGGATGAGAGCGCGGCTGTGCCGCCGATTGGTTGAGAGCGCGGCTGTGCTGCTGATTGGTTGAGAGCGCGGCTGTGCTGCTGATTGGATGAGAGCGCGGCTGTGCTGCTGATTGGATGAGAGCGTGGCCGTGCCGCTGATTGGCTAAGAGCGCGGCCGTGCTGCTGATCGGTTGAGAGCGCGGCCGTGCTGCTGATCGGTTGAGAGCGCGGCAGTGCTGCTGATCAGTTGAGAGCGCAGCCGTGCTGCTGCTTCGTTGAGAGCGCGGCTGTGCCGCTGATTGGTTGAGAGCGCGGCTGTGCTGCTGATTGGTTGAGAGCGCGGCTGTGCAGCTGATTGGCTGAGAGCGCGGCCGTGCTGCTGATTGGTTGAGAGCGCGGCCGTGCTGCTGATTGGTTGAGAGCGCGGCCGTGCTGCTGATTGGATGAGAGCGCGGCCGTGCTGCTGATTGGTTGAGAGCGCGGCTGTGCTGCTGATTGGTTGAGAGCGCGGCTGTGCAGCTGATTGGCTGAGAGCGCGGCCGTGCTGCTGATTGGTTGAGAGCGCGGCCATGCTGCTGATTGGTTGAGAGCGCGGCCGTGCTGCTGATTGGATGAGAGCGCGGCCGTGCTGCTGATTGGTTGAGAGTGAGGCCATGCTGCTGATCGGTTGAGAGTGCGGCTGTGCTTCTGATTGGATGAGAGCGCGGCTGTGCTGCTGATTGGATGAGAGCGCGGCTGTGCTGCTGATTGGATGAGAGCGCGGCTGTGCCGCTGATTGGTTGAGAGCGTGGCTGTGCTGCTGATTGGTTGAGAGCGTGGCTGTGCTGCTGATCGGTTGAGAGCGCGGCTGTGCCGCTGATTGGTTGAGAGCGTGGCCGTGCCGCTGATTGGTTGAGAGCGCGGCTGTGCTGCTGATTGGTTGAGAGCGCGGCCGTGCTGCTGATCGGTTGAGAGCGCGGCTGTGCTTCTGATTGGATGAGAGCGCCGCTGTGCTGCTGATCGGTTGAGAACGCGGCTGTGCCGCTGATTGGTTGAGAGCGTGGCCGTGCTGCTGATCGGTTGAGAGCGTGGCCATGCTGCTGATCGGTTGAGAGCGCGGCTGTGCCGCTGATCGGTTGAGAGCGCAGCCATGTTGTTGCTTCGTTGAGAGCGCGGCTGTGCTGCTGATTGGTTGAGAGCGCGGCCGTGCTGCTGATCGGTTGAGAGCGCGGCTGTGCTGCTGCTTCGTTGAGAGTGCGGCCGTGCTGCTGATCGGTTGAGAGCGCGGCTGTGCTGCTGATTAGATGAGAGCGCGGCTGTTCTGCTGATTGGATGAGAGCGCGGCTGTGCTGCTGATCGGTTGAGAGCTCGGCTGTGCCGCTGATCGGTTGAGAGCGCGGCTGTGCCGCTGATCGGTTGAGAGTGCGGCTGTGCTGCTGATCGGTTGAGAGCGCGGCTGTGCCGCTGATCGGTTGAGAGCGCAGCCGTGCTGCTGATCGGTTGAGAGCGCGGCCGTGCTGCTGCTTCGTTGAGAGCGCGGCCGTGCTGCTGATCGGTTGAGAGCGCGGCTGTGCTGCTGATTGGATGAGAGCGCGGCTGTGCTGCTGATTGGATGAGAGCGCGGCCGTGCTGCTGATCGGTTGAGAGCGCGGCTGTGCTGCTGATTGGATGAGAGCGCGGCTGTGCTGCTGATTGGATGAGAGCGCGGCTGTGCTGCTGATTGGATGAGAGCGCGGCTGTGCTGCTGATTGGATGAGAGCGCGGCTGTGCTGCTGATTGGATGAGAGCGCGGCTGTTCTGCTGATCAGTTGAGAGTGCGGCTGTTGTGCTGATCGGTTGAGAGCGCGGCTGTGCTGCTGATTGGATGAGAGCGTGGCTGTGCCGCTGATTGGTTGAGAGCGCGGCTGTTCTGCTGATTGGCTGAAGGCCTCGCTGTGCCGCTGATTGGCTGAAGGCCTCGCTGTGCCATCCTCTGCTGGTTCGGTCAGGCATTTGGTCATGGCGCCGGTGATAGCTCACCTACTCTTTGTGAAGGACATCATTTGATCCTTGATGTCCACCAACGGATGCTGCTGGCAGACAGGATGCCCATTTAATGTCCATTAGAGACATGGCACACACATTGATGAATCACCTGTAAAACACCGGGATTACAGTTTACAGGTGGGTCGGGATTCGAACCCAGGCTAGACATTGGACACCTTAGAGATGAGTACGCGTCACATCTAGACCATCCTGTCAGATAAAGATTGAATACGCATATTCAATTTGGGTTTATTAAAAACCTAAAGATAATTGCTAATTCCATAAAATAACTAGCGATCTTTGGTAGTGGCATGAGAGAATAATAGTCTGGGATTAAAAAGGTTAAAACTCCCGCCATAAAAGGCCACAAAGCAGTGCTCTGACAGAGTAAGGCCCGAGATGTCAGAGCTTTGTTACCTTTATGGCGGTAGGTTTTACCTTTTTATTCTTGTGGTGTTATTCTGTTTGTTCATTATTTCTGGGGTTTGTAGTGGATTCATAGCATGTTTTGTTCGTCACACTTTTGGAAGCGAGCCGAACGGGGAATACCTGGTGCGATACTTGAATGGTTTTAACTTGTTAGCTGCCTCATCATAGACATACCAAGTATCCAGAAGGTGGATTATCCCTTTTGATGGGAATATTGAGCTCATCAAAGGAGTGTGTAACAGGAATGACATCACTGCTTCCTGAACTTGAGACTTCATAGAACACCATACCCCACACAGTGTTACACAAGGGAACTAGACATTGGAGGAGGCCATTCGGCCCATCATTCCTGCGCCACATCAACACCAGACCAATTATATCTGTTAAACAAATCAGACAAATCATTGGGGGAATGAAGGGAGCAATGTGGATGAGACAATGTGACATGCTAAAGAACATCCCAAGGGTGGCAAAATAAGGGGGAAATACATTTATTTTCATTATTTAAATAATGCAGAACGAGAGCAATGCGACTGTGTTGCCAATATGCCTCCGCATAGTCCCACAACAGGTAGATGCCCTCCTTCACTGTCCTAAAAATAAACAAGTTTGATTTAATTCCCTTCAGCTGTTTTCAAGTGTCACATTTTCACCACCAGCCATGACAGGTTTCACGTCGATCGGTGAAGCAGTTTCAGAGAAGGGATTTTTTTAAATTATCGGTTTTCGAGCTAATATGGCTGCCATACCACGTGACATATGATCTCACAAATGTACACTCTGCATATGTATGGGAAGGGGATCACGTTTGTGAAGTTTCATGTTGTTGTTTTTTTTGTTTGTTTTTTTTTGTGTACAAGATCGAGGCTCGTGAAAGAGCGAACATTAATCACACAGAAAGACAAACCGACACATAAAACATATAACATCGGGAGCGGTAGACAAGATGGGGAGAGAGGGGGAAGGACACAAACACAACATTTGAGAGCAGGGACCGAGAGACATGGAGACATCGAGAGATCTGAGAGAGGGCGAGGGCTTTGGGGGGGGGGCATGGGGGGGCATGGGAAGGGGGCGGTGGGAGAGGTATAAAACATATGGACACTGCCAGGACTTCCAGGAAAGAAGTTGGAATTTCAAACAAGGTGGATCTGGGGTGAATTAGCGGGGGTAGAAAAGATCAAGGTTTTGGATGGGGGAAGATAAGAGATGGTGGTGAACAGCTGTTTTAAAGACCTGGAGGGAGGAGTGGGATTGAAGGGAGTGAGGGAGTTTGTTCCAGAGGCGGGAGAAAAGAGGAATGAAAGAGTGAAGGTGAGCAGACAGCCGAGATTTCGGCAGTTTAACCATCAGAGGGTTGCTGGCAGATCTTGTGCGACCTGTAGGAATATTTGGGGGACAGAGCACAGAGAGAGCTGGGGGTGCAAGGCCGGAGAGGAGTCGGTAGAAGACAGAAAGACCACCTACCTGCCTGCGGTGAGTGAGTGAAAGGCCCTCAGAGATAGCTTCATCGCGGGAGATTCCAATAATTCTGAAAGCTTTGGTTTCAACAGCGTGAAGCCGAGCTAGGTGTGAGGCAGGAGCACCGGCCCATAGGGGAGAACAGTATTCCATTGATCTGCGGATGAAAGCCTTGTATGTGGTGAGGAGCTCAGGTGTGCCGAGGAAGGACTTCGCACGACGGAGGATGCCCAGTCGGCGACTGGCTTTGGAGGCCAGCTTGGAAATGTGGTTTTCCCAAGAAAGATCATGGCAGATAGTGAGACCCAAAATCTTGAGGGACAGAACTTCTTGGAGAGGATTGTTGAGAAAGTAGATGGGAGGGTTGTCCAGTCGATCTTTTCGGAGAGACATAGTAAGAGTGTGAGATTTGTCAGGCTTGAAAGACATGTTCCACTTGTTTGACCAGTCTGTGATTTTGTCCAGGTCTTCAGAGAGTGAGGAGGCAGCAGACTGCCGATCTGAGGGAAGAGGAATGGAGCGGCAGAGAGTGGAGTCATCAGCAAAGAGATACAGAGGATTTTCGAGAGAGTCAGAGAGATCATTGATGAAGACCAGAAAAAGCACGGGGCCCAGAACACTGCCTTGGGGAACTCCAGCCTGAACAGGAAGAGGAGATGAGAGAAACCCATTCAGGGCCACACGTTGACGACGACTAGAGAGGAAGTCCGCCAGCCATGCGTGGAGATTTCCATGGATACCAAAGGAGGAGAGTTTGGTGAGCAGAGCGGGGTGCCAGACCGTGTCGAAGGCACGTGATATGTCGAGGGAGACAGCTCTAATTTCCTGTTTGGCATTGAGGACCTCCATCCATTGTTGAGACAGCAGAAGCAGCATGTCCAGAGTAGAGTGACCTGGTCTGAAACCAAATTGATGATCAGAGATCAAGCCATTGGAGAAGAGGAAAGATTTCATATCCGAAGCAATGATGGATTCCATGACTTTGCTGATAATTGGGAGAAGGCTGATTGGTCTGTAGTTGCTAGGATCTGTTTTTGCACCTTTTTTGTGCAAAGCGGTGATGTTGGCTGATTTCCAAGCAGATGGCAGTTGACCTTGAGCAAATGAGAGGGTGAAGAGAACAGAGACAGGGTGAGATAGAGCAGCAGAGCAGGATTTTAGGACCCGTGTGCTGATGCCGTCGGGTCCAGTTGCAGAATCAGAGTCGAGGGTTGACAGAAACTTTTCCACCTTGTCAGGAGGAAAGGACACGGAGTCCAGGAGCAGCAGGGTACGACTGGGTATGGTGGGTACAGAGAGGGATGGGTTTGGGACACAAGATTTAGAGGCAAACACAGAGTTGAGGCATTCAGCTTTTTCACGTGCGGAGTCAGCTGTGTAGCCGTTTGAGGTAAGGGAGGGGATGGAGGGGGAACAAACACCAGAAACGGATTTGACCAGACGCCACCAGGATTTGGAAGAGGGAGACAGATAAGAGAGTTCGGTCTTGAGAACGGAGAGATATTGTTTCCTGGCTCTCCTGAGGGTGGACACACACTTGTTTCGGGCTTTGTTAAAGGAAATGTTGATCGGATAAGGTTGTTTTTTTGGTTTGTTTGTTTGTTTTTTTATATGCAAGATCGAGGCTCGTGAAAGAGCAAACATTAATCACACAAAAAGTCAAACCGACACACAAAACACAAAATAAGGGGAGCGGTAGATCAGAAGGGGAGAGAGGGGGAAGGACGGACACAAACACAACATTTGAGAGCAGGGACATCGAGAGAACTGTGGAAGGGAGAGGGCATGGGGGGAGGTGGGAGAGGTATAAAACACATGGACACTGCAAGGACTTCCAGGAAAGAAGTTGGAATTTCAAAAAAGTGTATCTGGGGTGAAAATTAGCGGGGCTATAAAAGATCAAGGTTTTGGATGGGGGGAAGACAAGACATGGTGGTGAACAGCTGTTTTAAAGACCTGGAGGGTGGAGTGGGATTGAAGGGAGTGAGGGAGTTTGTTCCAGAGGCGGGAGTAAAGGGGAATGAAAGAGTGAAGGTTTTTTTTTTTGGTTTTTTTTGTATACAAGATCGAGGCTCGTGAAAGAAATAACATTAATCACACAAAAATTCAAACGGACACATAAAACACAAAAAATAAGGGGAGCGGTAGACAAGATGGGGAGAGAGGGAGAAGGACACAAACACAACATTTGAGAGCAGGGACATCGGGAGAAATGTGGGAGGGGAAGGGCTTGGGGGAGGTGGGAGAGGTATAAAACACATGGACACTGCAAGGACTTCCAGGAAAGACGTTGGAATTTCACAAAAAAAGTGTATCTGGGGTGAATTAGCGGGGGTAGAAAATATCAAGGTTTTGGATGGGGGAAGTTAAGAGATGGTGGTGAACAGCTGTTTTAAAGACCTGGAAGGAGGAATGGGATTGAAGGGAGTGGGGAGTTTGTTCCAGAGGTGGGAGAAAAGAGGAATGAAGGAGTGAAGGTGAGCAGAGAGTCTTGATTTTGGCAGTTTAACCATAACAGGGTTGCAGGCAGTTCTTGTGGAACCTGAAGGAAATTGGGGGGGACAGAGCACAGAGAGAGCTGGGGGGGGGGGGGCAAGGCCGGAGAGAAGTCGGTAGAACACAGAAAGACCACCAACCTGCTTGCGGTGAGTGAGTGAAAGGCCCTCGGAGTTAACTTCATCGCGGGAGATTCCAATGATTCTGAATGCTTTGGTTTCAACAGCGTGAAGCTGAGCTAGGTGTGAGGCAGGAGCACCAGCCCAGAGGGGGGAAGAGTATTCCATTGAGCTGCGGATGAAAGCCTTGTATGTGGTGAGGAGCTCAGGTGTACCAAGGAAGGACTTCGCACGACGGAGGATGCCCAGTCGGCGACTGGCTTTGGAGGCCAGCTTGGAAATGTGGTTTTCCCAAGAAAGATCATGGCAGATAGTGAGATCCAAAAGCTTGAGCGACAGAACTTCTTGGAGAGGATTGTTGAGAAAGTGGATTGGAGGGTTTTCCAGTCAGTCTTTTCAGAGAGACATCGTAAGAGTGTGAGATTTGTCAGGATTGAAAGACATGTTCCACTTGTTTGACCAATCTGTGATTTTGTCCAGGTCTGCAGAGAGTGAGGAGGCTGCAGTCTGCCGATCTGAGGGATGAACAATGGAGCGGCAGAGAGTGGGGTCATCAGCAAATAGATAGAGAGGATTTTCCAGAGAGTCAGAGATATCATTGATGAAGACCAGAAAAAGCACAGGCCCCAGAACACTACCTTGGGGAACTCCAGCCAGAACAGGAAGGGGAGATGAGAGAAATCCATTCAGGGCCACACGTTGACTACGAGTAGAGAGGAAGTCCGCCAGCCATGCGTGGAGATTTCCATGGATACTATAGGAGGAGAGTTTGATGAGCAGTGCGGGGTGCCAGACCATATCGAAGGCACGTGATATGTCAAGGGAGACTGCTTTGATTTCCTGTTTGGCATTGAGGACCTCCATCCATTGTTGAGACAGCAGAAGCAGCATGTCCAGAGTAGAGTGACCTGGTCTGAATCCAAATTGATGAACAGAGATCAAGCTATTGGAGAAGAGGAAAGATTTCATATCCGAAGCAATGATGGATTCCATGACTTTGCTGATAATTGGGAGCAGGCTGATTGGTCTGTAGTTGCTAGGATCTGTTTTTGCACCTTTTTTGTGTAAAGCGGTGATGTTTGCTGATTTCCAAGATGCTGGCAGATGACCACTTTTTCTATTCAAGATGCCCGCCAAACCACGTGACCTACGACATCATCATTTTCAAACTATATGCAACAGTGGTGTTATATGATATTTGTAAAAAAAATTCGCATCGATAAGGTAAGCAGTTTCAGAGATATAATTATTTAATATTTTCCTTCAATCCAATATGGTTGCCACACCATGTGACCAATGATGCTTTCGTGATCATCTTTTAATCGCCATACCTATGATCATATTGTGTTTGTGTGCTTCCCCTTCTCTCCCCATCTCGTCTTCTACTCCCTCTTTTTATATATTTTGTTTGTCTGGTTGATTTGTTTGTGAAATAAATGTTAGCTCTTTCACGAGCCTCGATTGAGTATACAAAAAAAAAAAATACCTAGTCAATGACACACAAAAAGTTTCGAGTCAATCAATTTGGTTGTTTGGGAGAAGATGTTTTTTTAAAGGTTTTAGGTTAAATCCAATATGGCTGCCAAACCATGTGACCTATGATGTCTTAAATTTAATCTTTCAATACAAACGGGTCATCGATCATATGCTTTCAATTTCAGATTTTTAGGATAAGGAATTCGATTAAAACATTTTTGGCTGCTGTACCACTTCACCTATGATGTCATCATCATGGTTTTGTTCCCTATGTTTTGTTCCCGAGGAATACAAGATCACCAGGTGGAAACAGGTAGTACTTGACAATGTGCCAAGTTTCAAATTTTTCCATTCAGTGGTTTCCGATAAATAATTTTTTAGTTATTTGCGATTAATCCAAGATGGCTGCCATAACACGTGATCTATGACATCACAATTATCATTTAAAAAACATTCTGCATGGGGGTCACTGCTACTCTGAAAGTTTCGTATCAATTGGACATGTGGTTGCTGAGAAAAACCATGAGAAAAAGCAAAAAACCATTCCATGCATTAACTAATTCTCTGAAGAAAGACCCCATACCTTACTATTGTCTTGACTCTCTTCTTCTTCTTCTTCTTCTTCTTCTTCACTCTCAGGCTGTGGCCTCTGGTCCTATCACTGTATACTGTGCTGAACAATTATTCTGCTCTTGTTTTGTTTATACCTTTCATTATCTTAAACATCTCTATAATATCACCTCATAATCCCCTCCTTTGTAGTATATAAATCAGTGTCTCCTTCAGCCGCTCGTCATGCAGTACTGTCGAGGATTTCATACATTTGGGTCCATCGCTAGGCAACTGTTCTGGGAAGAGTGGGAGACAGGGCAGCAATGATGATTGTCCCCTAACTGACCTCTGTAAACAGATCCTGATATTGAGGTTTTCTCTCGGCCTTGGGCAAGACTGCGCGGGTGGGGAAATAGTTTTCTCCTTACCTAGCAGCTGCAACCCTGATCTCTTTTCTTCACATTTACGCCACATGCATTGATCTTGCTATATAAACCCTGGCTGGCTGTGTTCAGACTGAGAAGCTGTGTTGGATATTCTGAGTGCTACTGGCTTATGCACCAGCTTCTTCCATGTACATGTATCTTTAATAAATTTTCCTGTGATTGTCCGAGTTCGTCAGGTGGTCATTCTTGTGGGGGGTGGCCACTCGACAGTACCTTCAGAAAGTATTCACACCCCTTGACTTTTTACACATTTTGTTATGTTAAGGGCTGAATTTAAAATGGTTTAAAATGAGATTTTTTTGTCAATGATAAACCGATAATGTCAAAGTGGAATTTTGTTTTTAGAATTTTTTACAAAATAATTAAAAATGAAATACAGAAATATCTAATTTACATGTGTTTAAGCCCCTGAGTCAATAATTCGTAGAAGCGTCTTTGGCAGTGATTACAGCTTCGAGTCTTCTTGGGTTTGTCTGTATCAGCTTTGCACACCTGGATTTTGGGAGTTTCTCCCATTCTTTCTTACAGATTTGCTCAAGCTCTGTCAAGTTGGATGGGGAGTGTCGGTGAACAGCAATCTTGAAGTCTTTGTACAGATTCTCAATGGGATTCAAGTCTGGGCTTTGACTCGGCCACTCAAGGACTTTCATGTTGTTGCTTTGGCTGTATGCTTGGGGTCATTGTCCTGTTAGAACGTAAATCTATTCCGAAGCCGAAGGTCTTTTGCACTCTGAAGCAGAGGATGTTTGAATTCTCAAGGATTTGCCTGTATTTGGCTCCATTCATTGTTCCCTCTATCCTTACAAGTCTCCCAGGTGGTGGACATGTTGGGTGTGTGACACAGATTAATTGGTTCAAGTTTGGTGAAGATCCGAATCCAGATCCGGATATGAGAATTTTTTAAAATTTTCAAGTGATTCTCCACCATTGGGTGATAGTGCCATAAACTGTGTGTAGCACGATATTGTTACGTTTGTGGGGGGTGGGGAGGGGGTAGGCAAGGAAATACCTTAGGGCCAGGTAGGATTGTATAGGTAGTCTGCTCCGACTGTCGTGAAGAAGAAGAAACCCTCATGTAACTTAAGTCAGCTCCGTGTGTCCGGTAAGAGCGTATCTTTGTCCCTATAGCGAGGGGTGGGGCTATGTTAATTAGGTAGGGTTTAAGGGTAATTCATTGTCTGTATGTAAATGCCTCTGTGATTTTTCCTTTGTTCCTTATGACACACACCACACCAGCCAAGCACTCCGCACCTATACTAAAAACACCATATAAAAGTAACCGGAACCAGCACATTCAAGTACCGCTGGCGCTGCCAGCCAAGTCATCGCAACACCAAGCAAGCAAGGCCGTGAGGCCCCTCTCCGAGGGGTAGTGATTGGTTTGCGCGATGGAGCGATGAGATGGACTCTTTGATTGGAGCACGTGCGGACGTAATCGGATGACGTTTGAGACCGGGGAACAAAAAGACAGTTGCTCCTCGATCATAAAGGATGAAGATTTTTCACCGATGGAGTTTGCCATTCCCAAGCTGTTCAATCTTGTGCTCACATGAGGGGTAGTCAGTCAACCTCTGTCCTATCTTCATCTCAACATACCTTATACGTCATCATGTCACCTCTTACTTGCTCCTCCGACGCAATGCTTGATTTAATTTTTTCAGATATCACGTATCCATCTTTGCATCAAATATCCATGTTTACAAAACCTGCCTTACAGAATCCCCCTTTGTCATATGGTCCTTCACCACTGTAACAGGCAAACTGATCCTACATCCACTTATTATGGAGCAGATCACATTAGTCATCGACTTGGAACATGTCTTTCAATGCAGGCACATCTCAATCTCTACAAAAGTATCGCCTCAAACGCTCACATTTAGTTAAAACTATAATCTCTGGCGAAGGAATAAATCATCCTTACTAGAAACCCTTGATTTTCACATTCAGCCCGAGTTACCTTGACCACATCTGAAAACTTGTTATTGTTGAGTTGTCACATGAGCAATATCTTCTTGGTACCTTGTAGCTCTTCACTGGGTAGCAGGGTAGCTGTTTTTCAGCTACCTCGGGGAGTGACGTCCCTGCTCTATGCGAGTTCCGGGCGTACCTGGTATGGGCCCCTTGTCCAGGGTAATGGATCCCCACTGCCTTGTGGGCCTCTTTAGGCTAAGGCTATAAGAAGGACACTCCGATATCAAACCGCACCAGTAGGTCAGCCTGGGTAGCGCTACGTCATGGATAAATGTGCCAATGAAACTCATTGGTGGCACCATTTTAGGCATCACTGCGCAGCATCTGCAGACAGCTGTGCCAACTATGGACATTGTAGAACTAGAAACTAATAAATAAATGTATTTGCTTAAATAATAAAAACTAAATAATCATTGTTCTTACTGTGGGCTATTTGCTTAAAGGAATAAAACTTCTTGTTTCTGTGGGCAGCAGTTGGTGCTTGCCACATATACTTCTTGGAATTAGTTTGAATGCTAATTGGATGCCTATTGCATATTGCAACAGTTATCTCTTTTCCCAAAATGCCTGTATATGGACTTGTTCTACTTAGCTTGCCCGCAACCAAAGCATTTATCAGATTTTGTGGCTTGGCGTTCAACTGAAACCAAGGGTGGTGAAGATGAAATCAGAAGCTGCTCTCTGATGAAAACCTCGGCTTTTGTATAAATATGAGGATTGAACCTTGCTAGTTCAGAGGTTGAGTTGGAGTCTATATCAAAGCAACTTCTCCGCACGTGTGAAGTGTAATAAATGATCTTATATTGTGAAATTTTGCTAGAGACTAATAAAAATTGAGTTTTGAACCCACAACATCAAGGACAGCCGTCATCATACCGACGACCTGACAGTCTGCTGCACCTACTGTATGTGCATCAGAATTCACATTGTATTTGCTGCACCTGCAGTCAACGATGCTTATAGGAATAGAGAGTGGGAGAGGGAAAGCACACACGTCTGACTTTAATCACTTCTCTGTGCAGATTTTCCCTTTTCGTGGCACATGCTCACCTGCTCACTACCCATCTTTACCTAAGTCCTGCGGTGAGGGAGGAGTGATGTTGGGGATAGGCAGAGGATGCTGCTGGGAGGAACCCCGAGTCAAGAGTCCACATGTATGACGGACCAAGTGTGATGGTCGTTTCGTCATTGACCAGGAGCAGCAGTGACATTCATATCCTGCACTTCAAGGTAACACAAGGTAACTCGGAGCAGCTCTCTTCAGGTGTATCACTGCTCTCTCCACATGGAGAGGAGGATATGAAATGATGGAGAAGAGGGATGAAAAAGTTCCCCAAAGAAAGCTTGCTCCATTTCGGCTTAGCTGCCTACCGCCGCAAGTTGGTCATCCATTTCTGCGGTTGAGAAACAACAAATAAAAATGAATTGATAAGCAACAGTTCTAACAAATGTAATATCAAGAAGCTAAACAATGGCAGCCGCCTCGAATGTTGAGTGGCCGTTATTGGCCACGAATTGGAGTGGTGTGGGATAGACATTGCAGCACTCTGTGAGACTCGTCTACCTGGTGTCGAAGATTTTATTTACGAACATTCACATTCAGACATGCACACGCACACACTGATATATATTTACTGAGTACGAGGATGTTACAGGGTAAAATGTAGTTAAAGTAGATAATCACTGAGTGTGGTTGGTGGGAGCAGCCTTGTCGTGATGGTGGGGTGGGGTGAAGGCCAGCCAACTCCCCTCGTGGAGTGTTTGTGGCAGATCTGTGGACCTGGAATCGCAATAACTTTTGAACTGAATTGTGAAATCCAAACGTCTCGTGACATTTGTGGCATTTGCTTTATTATTATTACGTTTGTGGGGGGCGGGGGGGGGCAATTAAATACCTTAGGGCCAGGTAGGATTGTATAGATAGTGTGCTCCGGCTGTCGTTAAGAAGAAGAAACCCTCATGTAACTTAAGTCAGCTCCGTGTGTTCGGATTAAGTGTGACCATACGGAGGGTGGCTCTTGTGCTATGTAGCTTAGGGGTTAAGGGTAAATCCCCTGTGTGTAAATGACCTCTGATTTTTCCTTTGTTCCTTATGACACTACACTACGCACACTACCAGCCAAGAGATTGGCGTGTAATTATAAACATTCACGAAAGTAACCGGAACCAGGACATTCAAGTACCACTGGCGCCGCCAGCCGAGTCGTCGCAACACCAAACTGGCAGGGCTGTGAGGCCCCGCCCCGAAAGGTGACGATTGGTCAGGGCGATGAAGCAATGAGATGGACTCTTTGATTGGAGCACTCGCGGACATTATCGGATGACGTTTGAGACCGGGGAACAAAAAGGCTGAGGACCACCATTTTCTTCCTCTTGCGCTGGGTTTCTTCACTCACTCTTGGTTCGTCGCTTTCATCGCAAGCAGTCTCGCAGTTTATACTCTTCTTGTGCTGGGTCCTCGTTGCATGTGGTGGCAGTTCGGGCTCACTCTTGGTGGTGGATTCGTGCGTTCACTCTGTCCCTGGCTGCGTGGAGGAGCGGACGAATCCTTTCCCTGATTCGTTGGTGCTGACTTCGTGACGGCTGTGTGTGCCTGAGAGACCTCGGTGCTCTGTGGAGCGTGGAACGAGGACAGAAGGAGGGCCTGCTAGCTTCACGTTTGGCGGATGAACAGACTTCACGCCAAGGCGTGTGTTTTCCCGCACAGGGACGCAGGACCTGCGACGGCCCCGGACGGTCACTGACGCCAGGCAGAGTGCAGGCAAATGCACCACACAGACATTTTGTTACTTTCGTTATTTTTTCACCCCCTTGTGTTGTTTTACGAGTCCGTGGGGGGAGCTCCATTTAGGATTTTAGTTTTACCGTGCATTTATTGTTCCCTGGCATTTTTTAAATTAAATCCTTCATTTGTTGAACTTTCATTCCTTGTCCTGTCCCGTTTAATTGTTGGTGGATCGGGGAAACCCTGTGCCATGTCCGACCGTGCAGGTAAGCGCTCGCTGCCCTCCACCCCCGCATGTATTAACACCACCATAGTTGTATTGAATGTCTCAGAGTGTAAAGCTCGATCGATCATTCGTCCTAGGCCGGTCTTTATTGGCACAGACACAACATTATTAATATGAAGTTTATATGTTCCTTCTTGAATGTTAATGAAATAGTATTGTAGCGGTTGCTGCTGAGCATACACAATCGCCTTACACCTGCCGATGACGCAACCAGGGAGCGATCGCTGTACCGGGCTCGCCCAGGCCGCCCGGGCATGCCCAGACTCGCCTTTCCCGGGCTCACCCAAGCCGCCCGGGCATGCCCAGACTCGCCTTTCCCGGGCAAATGCTCCGATCGGCATGCCACGCCCGGCTTGGGAGGCGTGGCTTCCGGCATGACGTGTTTGATTGTGCTTATATATATTGCTACCCGATAAACGGAATTTTCAGAGTACCCGAGTTTTCGTTTTACCAATAAAGGAGCTCGGACGAATTCCCGTCTTTTATCGCGTCAATCCTTTCGACTCGCGTAGGAGCACAGCTCCTCACTGGTGACCCCCGACATGGACATGGCAGTTACCCTTAAACTGCCTACCTTCTGGGAGGCTCACGCGGCGGTTTGGTTCACCTAGGCAGACTCCCAGTTTGCCCTGCGAGGCATTACGGCAGACGACACCCACTTCCACCATGTGGTAGCGGCACTCAGCTCCGCCACCGCGGCCCGTGCCCTGAGCCTCCTCCAGCACCCGCCAGCCGCTGACAAATATGGCGCGATCAGGACGCTCCTCCTCAACGCATTCGCCCTCTCACCGGCAGAACGCGCACGACGCCTGCTCGACCTGCCCGAGCTCGGCGACACGCGCCCGTCCGAGCAGATGGACTACATGCTCTCGCTACTAGGTGAGCACTCCTCGGATTTTCTTTTCCGGGAGCTGTTCCTCCGCCAGCTACCTAGCCAGGTACGCTTCGCCCTGGTAGGCACGCAGATCACGGATCCCCGCGCCCTCGCCAGGGAAGCCGACAAGATCTCCTCGGCAGGCCAGCACATCGGGGCAGCTACCTGGAGCCCGCCGCCGTCCGAGGCGACGCCCATGGCGCCCGAGTGCCTGGTGCGGTTGGAGGCCGAACTGCCAGTGCGACTGGCGGCCGCCATGCCGCGCCGACCGATTCCAACACAACGGCCGGGGCCTCCACCTGACCAGGCATGGTGTTATTACCACGCTAGGTTCGGACAAAAGGCTCGGACATGCCGACCCCCGTGCACTTTCGGCGAGTCAGGAAACGGCAGGCCAGCGTTCATTACCAGCCATGAGCGCCGGCCACTCGGGCAACTTGCTTTTCATCAAGGACAAAGCGTCCGGGCGGCGTTTTCTTTGTGACACCGGCGCCCAACTGAGCGTCATACCCGCCTCTGAGCAGGACAGGCAGACCGCCGTTTGCGGCCCCTCCTTGGTCGCTGCCAATGGATCGGCCATCTGCACCTTCGGCCCGCGCAACATCACCCTCTGCTTCGGCAGCCAGCGTTTTAATTGGACCTTTGTGACGGCAAGCGTGCCCATGGCTTTGCTAGGCGCCGATTTCCTCTGCGCGCACGGGCTGCTAGTCGACGTAAAACGGCGTCGCCTCGTCAACGCCGAGACTTTCAGCTCCCTGGCATGCACAATGAGCAGCTCCGCGCCGACCAAACTATCATGCGTCCTCCCGGCGGCGAACGAGTTCGCTCGCCTGCTCGCAGAGTTCCCGGCCCTCACGCGGCCGACGTTTTCGGCCGTCGCTGTGAGACATGGTATCGAGCACCACATACCAACTACGGGCCCGCCGGTCTACGCCGGAGCCCGCCGCCTCGACCCGGCCAAGCTCGCCATGGCAAAGGCCGAGTTCGACGCGTTGGAGCACCTCGGCATCGTGCGGCGCTCCGATAGCGCGTGGGCCTCACCTCTGCACATCGTGCCGAAGCCGAGGGGCGGCTGGCGCCCATGTGGCAACTACCGCCGCCTCAACGACGTTACCACCCACCCCCGACAGGTATCCTGTCCCGCATATCCAGGACTTTTCCCCCATTTGGCGGGGCGGGTCATTTTCTCGAAAATTGACTTGATACGGGGATACCACCAGGTACCTGTCAGGCCGGCCGTCGTCCCAAAAACGGCCGTCATCACACCTTTCGGCCTGTTCGAATTCCTGAGGATGCCGTTTGGCCTCAAGAATGCGGCCCAGGCGTTCCAGCGCTTGATGGACGGCGTGCTGCACGACCTGCCGTTCCTTTTCGTCTACCTGGATGACATCCTCGTCGCCAGCACGTCCCGGGCCGATCACCTCCTCCACCTCCGAACACTGTTCGGACGCCTCAGTGAGCATGGCTTAATCGTCAACCCGGCCAAATGCCACTTTGGCACGACGGCCGTTGACTTTTTGGGCCACCACATCACCAAGAACGGGGCCGTGCCGCTGCCAACCAAGGTCGAGGCCATCACCAAGTTCCCGCATCCCTGCTCCATCAAGGCCCTGCAGGAGTTCCTCGGCATGGTGAATTTTTATCACTGTTTCGTGCCCCGCGCTGCTCAGCTCATGCGGCCCCTTTACGAAGCCCTCCGGGGCAAGCCGGCCAAGCATGACGTCGTCTGGTCCACAGACATGGACGTGGCATTCACAGGCGCAAAACTGGCCCTCGCCGGCGCAACGCTGCTTGCTCACCCGGTGCTCGACGCTCCCATCGCCCTCACTACGGACGCCTCCGACTACGCGGTGGGCACCGTACATGAACAATGGGTGAATGGGGTTTGGCAGCCACTCGCTTTTTTTAGCCGGCAACTCCGGCCGAACGAGCTAAAATATAGCACATTTGACCGTGAGCTCCTCGGTCTATACCTGGCCGTTCGCCACTTTCGCCACCTCCTGGAGGGCCGCCCGTTCACGGCCTTCGTCGACCACAAGCCGTTGGTTTATGCGATGGCCAAAGTCACGGAGCCGTGGTCGGCCCGCCAGCAGCGCCACCTCTCCGCCGTGTCGGAGTTTACCACGGACATCCGGCACGTCGCCGGAAAAGACAACGCCGTGGCCGACTGTCTTTCTCAGGCCAGCGCGAACGCGGTCCACCTGGGCGTGGACTTCGCGCTTATGGCGGCCGACCAGACCGCCGAAACCACGGTGCAAGCCCTCCGGGCGGCGGACACGGGCCTCCGCCTGGCCAACGTCTCCTTCGCAGACACTGTCCTGCTCTGCGACGTCTCCCAAGGCCAGCCTCGCCCCGTCGTGCCCGTTACCTGGCAGCACCGCATTTTCGCCTCCCTCCATGGCCTTTCTCACCCGGGCCGGAAAGCTTCCCAGAAGCTGGTGTCGGCGCGTTTCGTCTGGCACGGACTTCGACGGGACATCCGCGACTGGGCCAACGCCTGCACGGCCTGCCAGCGGGCCAAGGTCCACCGCCACACCCAGGCCCCGCTGGCACCTTTCACCATGCCCGAACGGCGTTTCGACCACGTCAACGTGGACCTGGTGGGCCCCCTTCCCCCATCACGAGGTTTCACACACCTGCTCACCATGGTGGATAGGACCACCAGGTGGCCGGAGGCCGTTCCCCTCGCTTCCACCACAACCGCCGATGTGGCGCAGGCTTTCATCGCCACCTGGGTCGCCCGTTTCGGCGCACCAGCAGACATCTCTTCGGATCGCGGTCCGCAGTTCACCTCCGAGCTTTGGGGCGCGGTTGCCCGCAACCTGGGGGTCGAGCTCCACCGTACCACGGCCTACCACCCCCAAGCCAACGGGTTGTGCGAGCATTTTCACCGCTCCGTTTCACTTTTCACCGCTCATGGCCGACCTTCAGGACGGCGGTTGGGCCGACCGGCTGCCGTGGGTCCTTTTGGGCCTCTGCACGGACCCCAAGGAGGACCTCCAGGCGTCCACCGCCGAGCTCGTCTACGGCCAGCCGCTACGCGTCCTGGGCGAGTTCGTGCCCGACGCTACCAGTCCCTGGTCCGCGGCTCGCCAATGCTCGGACCTCCAGGAGGCCGCCCAAAGGTTTGCCTCCGTGCCAACGTCCCGCCACAGTGGCCCCCAGTCCTACGTCCCCCCAGCGCTTCGCACAGCGGAGTACGTTTTTGTGCGTCATGACGCACACCGGGGGCCACTCCGGCCCCCGTACGATGGGCCCTTCCGGGTCCTGCGACGGGACGACAAGTCCTTCGTCGTCGTCGACGTCGGCGGCAGGTCGGACCGGATTTCGGTGGACCTCCTCAAGCCGGCGCACTTGGACGTCGACCAACCACCACGGTTGGCCCTTCCTCTGCGGCCAGGCCGCCCCCTGTCCGCGGTTCCCCCCGCTCGACCACCCACCACCACACCGGACCCCCCCCCGCCCCCACGACCCTCCAGGTGTCGCCTCGGCCAGGTCATCAGGACCCCCCTTAAATTGACCCTGCTGGTGCAAGTCGATTCTGGGGGGGCGCGTATAGCGGTTGCCGCTGAGTATACACAATCGCCTTACACCTGCCGATGACGCAACCAGGGAGCGATCACTGTACCGGGCTCGCCCAGGCTGCCCGGGCATGCCCAGACTCGCCTTTCCCGGGCTCGCCCAGGCCGCCCGGGCATGCCCAGACTCGCCTTTCCCGGGCAAACGCTCCGATCGGCATGCCGCGCCCGGCTTGGGAGGCGTGGCTTCCGGCATGACGTGTTTGATTGTGCTTATATATATTGCTACCCGATAAACGGGCTTTTCAGAGTACCAGAGTTTTCGTTTTACCAATAAAGGAGCTCGGACGAATTCCCGTCTTTTGTCGCCTCAATCCTTTCGACTCGCATAGAAGCACAGCTCCTCAGTATACGGTAGCCGCTACCGCTGGGTTTTCACAATCGCCTTGCACCTATCAAGGACGCGGAGCGATCACCATGCCGGGCTCGTCCAGGATGCCCGGGCAGGCTCACCCTCAACTTGCCAGGCCGCAGCCAGGACGCTGGGCCACGCCCCCTCTCGCCTTTCCTGGGCAAACGCTCCGGGATAATATGTATATATATTGCTGCCCGATAAACGGGCTTTTCACAGTGCCTGAGTGTTTGGTTTGATTAAAGCAACTCGGATGAATTCCAGCTTTTTGTCGCGTCCATTCTTCCGATCGACGTGGGAGCCCCAGCTCCTTCATTGGTGACCTACCGACATGGACACGGCAGTCGCCCTTAAACTGCCTACCTTCTGGGAGGCTCACGCGGCGGTTTGGTTCGCACAGGCGGATTCCCTGTTCGCCCTGCGAGGCATCACGGCCGACGACACCCGCTTCCACCATGTGGTAGCAGCGCTCGGTTCGGCCACCGCGGCCCGCGCCCTGAGCCTCCTCGAGAGCCCGCAAGCCACTGACAAATATGGCGCGATTAAGAAGCTTCTCCTCGACGCTTTCGCCCTCCCATCGGCGGAGCGGGCACGGCGCCTGCTCGACATGCCCGAGCTCGGCGACACGCGCCCTTCCGAGCGAATGGACTACATGCTTTCACTGCTCGGCGAGCACTCTCCGGCATTCCTGTTCCGGGAGCTGTTCCTCCGTCAGCTGCCTAACCCGGTACGCCTCGCCCTGGCAAGCACGACGACCGGGGCCTCCACCTGACCAAGCGTGGTGTTACTATCATGCCAGGTTCGGACAGAAGGCCCGGACATGCCGACCCCCGTGCACCTTTGGCAGGCCGGGAAACGGCCGGGCCGGCGTTCATTACCAGCCATGAGCGCCGGCCACATGGGCAACTTACTGTTCATCATGGATAAAGCGTCCGGACGGCGCTTCCTGTGCGACACTGGCGCCCAACTGAGCGTCATACCCGCCTCTGACCAGGACAGGCAATCCGCGGTTTGCGGCCCCTCCTTGGTTGCGGCCAATGGATCGACCATCCGCACCTTCGGCCCGCGCAACGTCACCCTCTGCTTCGGCGGCCAACGCTTTGCTTGGACGTTTGTAACCACAAACGTGCCCATGGCTCTGCTAGGCGCCGACTTCCTCTGTGCACACGGACTGCTGGTGGACGTCCAACGGCGTCGTTTAATCAACGCCGAAACCTTCAGCTCCCTGGTATGCACATTGAGCAGCTCCGCGCCGACCGAGCTGGCATGCGCCATCCCGGCGGCGAACGAGTTTGCTCGCCTGCTCACGGAGTTCCCGGCCCTCACGCGGCCGACGTTTTCGGCCGTCGCAGTACGGCATGGGATCGAGCACCACATACCAACCACGGGCCCGCCGGTCTACGCCAGGGCCCGCCGCCTCGACCCAGCCAAGCTCGCCGTGGCGAAGGCCGAATTCAACGCGTTGGAGCACCTCGGCATCGTGCGGCGCTCGGATAGCGCGTGGGCCTCGCCACTGCACATCGTGCCAAAGCCGGGGGGTGGATGGCGCCCGTGTGGCGACTACCGCCGTCTCAATGACGCTACCACCCCCGACAGGTACCCGATCCCGCATATCCAAGACTTCTCCACCCGTCTGGCGGGACGGGTCATTTTTTCGAAAATTGATCTCATACGGGGATATCACCAGGTACCTGTCAGGGCGGCCGACATCCCTAAAACGGCAGTCATCACGCCGTTCGGCTTATTCGAATTCTTGCGGATGCCGTTTGGTCTCAAGAACGCGGCTCAGGCGTTCCAGCGCTTGATGGACGGCGTGCTGCGTGACCTGCCGTTCCTTTTCGTTTACCTGGACGACATCCTCGTCGCCAGCACGTCCCGGGCCGAGCACCTCCTCCACCTCCGAACACTGTTCGGGCGCCTCAGCGAGCACGGCCTCATCGTCAACCCGGCCAAATGCCACTTCGGCACGACGGCCGTTGATTTTTTGGGCCACCACATCACCAAGAACGGGGCCGTGCCGCTGCCAACCAAGGTCGAGGCCATCACCACGTTCCCGCGTCCCCGCACCATAAAGGCCCTGCAGGAATTCCTGGGAATGGTGAATTTTTATCACCGCTTCGTGCCCCGCTCTGCTCAACTCATGCGGCCCCTCGACGAAGCCCTCCGGGGCAAGCCGGCCCAGCACGACATCGCCTGGTCCGCAGCAATGGATGCGGCCTTCCAAAGCTCAAAGCGGGCCCTTGCCGACGCAACACTGCTCGCTCACCCGGTGCTCAACGCTCCCATCGCCCTCACCACGGATGCCTCTGACTACGCGGTGGGTGCCACACATGAGCAATGGGTGAACGGGGTTTGGCAGCCACTCGCTTTTTTCAGCCGGCAGCTCCGGCCGAACGAGCTCAAATACAGCATGTTTGACCGGGAGCTCCTCGGTCTACACCTGGCCGTCCGCCATTTCCGCCACCTCCTGGAGGGCCGACCTTTCACGGCGTTCGTCGACCACAAGCCGTTGGTTTACGCCATGGCCAAGGTCACGGAGCCGTGCTCGGCCCGCCAACAGCGACACCTCTCCGCCGTGTCGGAGTTTACCACGGACATCCGGCACGTCGCCGGCAAAAACAACGCCGTGGCCGACTGTCTTTCCCGGGCCAGCGCGAACGCGGTCCACCTGGGCGTGGACTTTGCGCTTATGGCGGCGGACCAAACCACCGACACCACGGTGCAAGCCCTCCGGGCGGCGGACACGGGCCTCCGCCTGGCCAACATCCCCTCCGCGGACACTGTCCTGCTCTGCGACGTCTCCCAAGGCCAGCCTCGCCCCATCGTGCCCGTCACCTGGCAACGCCGCATCTTCGCCTCCCTCCACGGCCTTTCCCACCCGGGCCGGAAAGCTTCCCAGAAGCTGGTGTCGGCGCGATTCGTCTGGCACGGCCTTCGCCGGGACGTCCGCGATTGGACCAGCACCTGCACGGCCTGCCAACGGGCCAAGGTACACCGACACACCCAGGCCCCGCTGGCACCTTTCACCGTGCCCGAACGACGTTTCGACCACGTCAACGTGGATCTGGTGGGCCCCCTCCCCCCGTCACGGGGGTTCACACACCTGCTCACCATGGTGGACAGGACCACCAGGTGGCCGGAGGCCGTTCCCCTCGTCTCCACCACCACCGCCGATGTGGCGCAGGCTTTCATCGCCACCTGGGTCGCCCGCTTCGGCGCACCGGCGGACATCTCGTCAGACCGCGGACCACAGTTCACCTCCGAGCTGTGGGGCGCGGTCGCCCGCAACCTGGGGGTCAAGCTCCACCGTACTACGGCCTACCACCCCCAAGCAAACGGGTTGTGCGAGCGATTCCACCGCTCCATGAAGGCCGCGCTCATGGCCGGCCTTCAAGACGGCGGTTGGGCCGACCGGCTGCCGTGGGTCCTTTTGGGCCTCCGCACGGCCCCCAAGGAGGACCTCCAGGCATCCACCGCCGAGCTTGTCTATGGCCAGGCGCTACGCGTCCCGGGCGAATTCATGCCCGACGCTACCAGTCCCTGATCCGCAGCTCACCAGCGCTCGGACCTCCAGGAGGCCGCCCGACGGTTTGCCCCCGTGCCAACATACCACCACGGTGACCCCCAGTCCTACGTCCCCCCAGCACTTCGCACAGCGGAGTATGTTTTTGTGCGCCACGACGCACATCGGGGGCCACTCCGGCCGCCGTACGACGGGCCCTTCCGGGTGCTGCGACGGGACGAGAAGTCGTTCGTCATCGACATCGGCGGCAGGTCGCGCCGGATTCGGTGGACCGCCTCAAGCCGGCGCACGTGGACGTCGACCACCCACCACGGGTGGCCCTTCCGCCGTGGCGAGGCCGCCCCCCGTCCACGGTGCCCCCCACTCGACTGCCCACCACCACACCGGACCCCCTCCCATGACCCGCCAGGGGTCGCTTCGGCCGGGTCATCAGGACCCCCCTCAAATTGACCCTGCCGGTGCAAGTCGATTCTGGGGGGACGTGTGTAGCGGCTACCGCTGGGTTTTCACAATCGCCTTGCACCTATCAAGGACGCGGAGCGATCACCATGCCGGGCTCGTCCAGGACGCCCGGGCAGGCCCGCGCTCAACTTGCCAGGCCTCGGTCGGGACGCCCGGGCATGCCCGGGCATGCCCGGGCAGGCTCGCCCTCAACTTGCCAGGCCGCAGCCAGGACGCTGGGCCACGCCCCCTCTCTCCTTTCCTGGGCAAACGCTCCGGGATAATATGTATATACATTGCTGCCCGATAAACGGGCTTTTCAGAGTGCCTGAGTGTTTGGTTTGATTAAAGCAACTCGGATGAATTCCAGCTTTTTGTCGCGTCCATTCTTCCGATCGACGTGGGAGCCCCAGCTCCTTCAATACCATTTTTAATGGATATGGATTTAAATGAAGAAGGGGCAAACTATTCATTGTATTTTGGTTAATAAAATGGTTTTAAAACTGAATATATGCAATTTCATACAAAGGCCAAGATGCCCTTGGCGGCAAACAGTCTACGTTCCTTTATCGTGTACATGGTACAACCTCCGATCTACTTCCACATAATCCAAAACATTATATCTGCCTCTGGCCTTCAATGATTCATTATTTGACCAGCCGTGTGCTGGAATATAAAAATGGGCTCGATTGGAGTGTCGAGTGAGAGAGATTCTCGCAAAATTCTCTCGTTTATCTGTACTTGATGTTCCTTTGATGTTTTTGGTATTCCTGGTTTCTTGGTACTTTTGCTATGTTCTTTGTTTGTTAAAAGCCAGACTCCCTCTCCCGAGCATTAAAAAAAACTCTTCAATGTAAAACCATGGAGAGGACTTCAATTATTTCCACCACAATTTATGTTGACCTGATATTGATCTAATTAAATCCTCGACACAGGAAAATCCCATCTTGCGGAACGATGCTCCGGTTATAAGTTCTACTGGAGTGACAAGCCCCCCCCCCTTCCCATGCCCCCCCTTCCCATGCTCCCCCAAAGCCCTCTCCCTCTCACAGATCTCTCGATGTCTCCATGTCTCTCGGTCCCTGCTCTCAAATGTTGTGTTTGTGTCCTTCCCCCTCTCTCCCCATCTTGTCTACCGCTCCCGATGTTATATGTTTGATGTGTCGGTTTGTCTTTCTGTGTGATTAATGTTCGCTCTTTCACGAGCCTCGATCTTGTATACAAAAAAAAGAAAGAAAAAAGTGAAAGTCGGAGGCAGGTATTGGTTTTGCGATCAAAACCAAACATATAACCTTCTAGATGCTGTCCCAACAGGTATCGGTGAATGTTTCATAACTGTGCGACTCAAACTTGACGATGAACACCGTAATCAACGCATATGCCCATACCATGACAAACTCAAATGAGGATAAAGAGGATTTTTGAGGATTTTGATCCTCAAATGAGGATTTTTGCTGATGACTCCACTATCTGCCGCTCCATTCCTCATCCCTCAGATCGGCAGTCTGCAGCCTCCTCACTCTCTGCAGACCTGGAAAAAATCAAACTGGTCAAACAAGTGGAACATGTCTTTCAATCCTGACAAATCACACACTCTTACAATGTCTCTCCGAAAGGACCGACTGGACAACCCTCCCATCTACTTTCTCAACGATCCTCTCCAAGAAGTTCTGTCGCTCAAGCTTTTGGGTCTCACTATCTGTCATGATCTTTCTTGGGAAAACCACATTTCCAAGCTGGCCTCCAAAGCCAGTCGCCGACTGGGCATCCTCCGTCGTGTGAAGTCCTTCCTTGGCACACCTGAGCTCCTCACCACATACAACGCTTTCATCCGCAGCTCAATGGAATACTGTTCCCCCCTCTGGGCTGGTGCTCCTGCCTCACACCTAGCTCGGCTTCACGCTGTTGAAACCAAAGCTTTCAGAATCATTGGAATGTCCTACGATGAAGTTAACTCCGAGGGCCTTTCACTCACTCACCACAGGCAGGTAGGTGGTCTTTCTGTCTTCTACCGACTCCTCTCCGGCCTTTCTCCCCCAGCTCTCTCTGTGCTCTGTCCCCCCCAATATTCCTTCAGGTCGCACAAGATCTGCCTGCAACCCTCTTATGGTTAAACTGCCCAAATCAAGACTCTCTGCTCACCTTCACTCTTTCATTCCCCTTTTCTCCCGCCTCTGGAACAAACTCCCACACTCCCTTCAATCCCACTCCTCCCTCTAGGTCTTTAAAACAGCTGTTCACCACCATCTCTTATCTTCCCCCATCCAAAACCTTGATCTTTTCTACCCCCGCTAATTCACCCCAGATACACTTTTTTTTTCTTTTTTTTTTTACTTCCAACTTCTTTCCTGGAAGTCCTTGCAGTGTTCATATGTTTTATACCTCTCCCACCTCCCCCAAAGCCCTCCCCCTCCCACATTTCTCCCGTTGTCCCTGCTCTCAAATGTTGTGTTTGTGTCCTTCCCCCTCACCTCTCTCCCCATCTTGTCTGCACCCCCCCCCCCCCCTATTTTTTGTGTTTTGTGTGTCGGTTTGACTTTTTGTGTGATTAATGTTAGCTCTTTCACGAGCCTCGAGCTTGTATACAAAAAAAAGAAGAAAAAAAAGAGACATCACCTTCAGGGCAGCTTCTGACATTCTCGGTTTCGTTAAGCGTAGTCACAAATACTGGTTCAACGGGAACGCCTCGCAAATCAAGTTTACTTAAGTCCGTGCATGTGGCTTATCTTTGCGCGATTGGCAACAGAGGTTCAGCGAACAAACACTCCTCTTACCTGCAACTTAGGAGGCTCGCACAATCAAGCTTATGTTCCATGAAAGACAGCTGTTGGGCAGCAAGAACGGAAGAAATTCAGAAGGCAGCCGATACAAATAATCCCAGGTGCTTCTATGCTGGTCTAAAGGCAGTCTGTGGACCGTCTTCTCATGGTATCGCTGCACTCCGTAGCTCAGATGGCCAGCACCTCATCACAGATCCAAACAAGACCCTGGAGCATTACGCTCAACACTTTAATGGTGCCCTCAATTGCCCCTCTTCCATCTCAGATGTGGCCATTGAATCTCTTTGCCACCGACCTATAATAAAAGACTGCCCGCCCTCCGACTAAAATAGAGACCACCAGAGCTATCAGAGATGCTATCTGGAACGGCCCCTGGTGACGATTGTATCACCTCCAGTGTTTTCAAGTTTGGCGGTGCCAACCTCCTCACCCGACTGGCCCAACTCTACAATACGATGATGCGCAAGATTGGAGGTCACGTCTTTTCGAAGCTGTCCATGCGCTCACGCTTTCGAAGTTAAGTAATTTTTCACAATTGTGTTTTTGTCGAAACTGTATCTATCTCTCGGTGTGTGTACCTATGGTGTGTCTTTAGTAAGATTCTCGGTGTTAATTTTTTCATACCTGTATACAAAATCGTCGGTTAATTCGTGTCGCGTATTCTGAGGCCTAGTAGGCTACCGTGTCCGACCTTGAAGCTTTGTTTTTCTCTCAGCGGTCCGTCGATTGCGCTGCAATTACTTTCGTTCTCTGTTTTTTGTCCCAGTCTTTCACCCCATACTTCCTTGTTTAAAATCTCAACTCAAACAAAAAAAACATTTCCTTCTCTGTTCTTATTCGTTTATTCATTGTTCTTATTTGTTCGTTCGTTCTTCGATCACGTTGTTCGTGATCACGTGATCAAAAATATTTAAACTTTCCCCTGAAGAACTGTATTCTGTCGTATATTACAGGGTGACCCAAAAAAACCTCCCCAAAAAAACCTCCCACATTTCGAAAGGCTGCAGCACTGGCAGTTGTGAGGCGGGAGGGGTGGGGCTCGGGTCTGTTGGTAGCCCAACCCCAACCATCCTCAGTCGCCAACATGGCGTGGTCAGGAGCACACCGTGCGTTCGCTGTCGAAGCGTTCTTCACAAACAACCGTTCCGTGATCGCCGTGCAGAGGGCCTTTCGAAGACGTTTCAGTATTCCACGGAACCAAAATGTTCCAGATCGGAAAACCATCTTGCAGTGGGTTGAGAATTTCAGGGCAACAGGCTCAGCTTTAAAAAGAAAATCACCTGGTCGACCTAGGAGCGCTCGTACGCCTGAGAATATTGAAGCATTGAGGCGATCTGTTGTGCAGTCTCCGAGACGTTCTGCGCGGAAGCATGCTTTAGCTGAAGGGATATCCCGGGAAACTGCAAGGAGAATCTTACACAAAGACCTCCACTTCCATCCATACAAAATGACGGTTGTGCAAGAACTCAATGCGAGAGACTGGATAAGCCGCAGGGAGTTATGCGAGAACATTCTGCAACGTGTTCCGGAAGATGCTGTTCTCTTGTGCAGTGACGAAGCTCATTTTCATTTGAGTGGCTCTGTAAACAAATAACATTTTCGCTATTGGTCTGAAGACAACCCTCGCATGCTACACGAAAAACCGTTGCACTCCGATCGAGTGACTGTGTGGTGCGCTGTTGCCGATGTTGGCATCGTGGGTCCTTATTTCTTTGAAGAGGGTGGTGTAACTGTTACCGTAACTTCTGACCGTTACATTGATATGCTCGAAAACTTTCTAAGGCCACAACTCGAACACCTTGAGCTTGAAGAACTCGATGTGTGGTTTCAGCAAGATAGAGCTACGGCACACACAGCTCGAAGATCATTGCAAGTGCTGAGGGAAATGTTTCCGGATCGGGTGATCTCGTTGCGTGGCGATGTTGGGTGGCCGGCCCGTTCCCCTGACCTCTCCCCTTGTGATTTTTTTATGTGGGGCTACCTTAAATCACGAGTGTATACTCATCGACCCCAAACTCTTGAAGCCCTTAAGGTTGCTATTCAGCAGGAGATAGCCGCTGTTCCACCCGACATGACCCGTCGAGCCATGGCGGCCTTCAGAAATCGCCTCCAAGCGTGTATAGACAATGACGGCCACCATTTGGAGGATGTCATCTTTAAAACATGATGAATAAAAACTGTATTGAATGAAGTTTCATGTGTGCAAATAATATCTTGATTATCTTTAACCATTTTTTTTCATTTACCTTTGAAATGTGGGAGGTTTTTTTCTGTCACCCTGTATAACACCTTTTTCTTCTTCTTCTTTTTCTATAAAAGGATGCTTTCGACTTACTCACCAAATCTATTCATTCCAAAAAAAAATTCCATCTCTTACAGTTCCTCTTTTCTACATTCCAGAAACTCTTCTGCACTCCACCCCACCTTCAGCGTCCTCAAACGTATTTTTGACTCGAAGGTCTCAAGAAATTCATTTTGCAATAAATGTTCGTTTCCCATTAATCGTACACTTTTCAAAATCCAATCTCACCCCTCCCCTCCAAATCTTCCCCATCAACCCTTCCCTCCAAAACTTCCCCATCACCCCTCCCCTCCAAAACTTCCCCATCACCCCGCCCCTCCAAATCTACCCCCTTGCCCCTCCCCTCCAAATCTTCCCCATCACCCATCTCTTTCAAATATTCCCCCTTGCCCCTCCCCTCAAAATCTTCCCCATCACCCCTCCCCTCCAAAACTTCCCCATCACCCCTCCCCTCCAGATCTACCCCCGTGCCCCTCCCCTCCAAATCTTCCCCATCACCCATCTTTTTCAAATCTTCCCCCTTGCCCCTCCCCTCCAAATCTTCCCCATCGCCATCCCTTTCAAATCTCCCCTCTCACCCCTCCTCCTCAAAGCGTCCTCCCCGCTTCTTCCCCCTTCCAACTTTCAGCTTCATCTCCCCCAACCTTCTGCCTCGCTCTTCCCCCTCCTCAAATAACACCTCACTGTGCCTCACCCAATCACCATCAAACCTTTTGTCCGCCCCATTCTTCCCCTTCTACAAGCTATTCTGAAATCTCTGACACACCTTCAACAGCTCTCCCTACCTCTTCCTCCTCTTCCACATCTTACCCTACCCCTCCCCCCCCCCCCCTGTTCTGTATCCGATGCTCCCGCTTCCTCTTCATTAACGGTATGGACCTCAAACATCCCGGGCCTTCGCTCAAACTTGACTGATCTCTCCATACAGGTTGCTTCTGACAAACCAGACGTGATCTGCTTAACAGAAACTTTCCTCCTTCATGATGTCTCTGATTCCTTGGTATCTCTCCCAGGTTACTCCCTCCTCCGGTATGATAGACCTGAGCCTCGTCCTGGAGGTGGGGTTGCTGTCTTTATAAAAAAAACTCTCTTCCTCACTCGCCCTGCACTGCCCTCTCTCCACCTCACCCCCAGGAATACCTTTGGCTATGGCTTCCCCTTCGCTCCCACCTTTTGTTCATATGTGTGTTGTACCGTCCACCAAACAGTGATGACTCCATCTACATCTCGCTGTCTGATAATATGGACCAACTTCTATCTACCCATCCCAACTCTCTCTTCCTCATATGTGGTGATTTCACTTCTCACCAGCCATGGCTCTTCAGCAAAGGACTTCTGCGACTCACTGGGACTGACACAATCTGTAAATTTCCCGACCCGGATCTCAGTCAATGGAGCATCTTCTCTTCTGGACTTGGTTATGACTAACTTCCCTGAAAATGTCTGCTGCTCTTCTTCTGCTCCAATCGGCTCATCTGATCATGTGCTTGTTAAAGTGGACATCTCTCTGACCATTCTCAGAGAGCCTCCTCAGCGTCGACGAGTCTGGCATTTCACTCAGGCCAACTGGCACGGTCTTCAAGCAGCCATCAATCATCTGGACTGGTCTCCCATCTCTACCGCCTCTGACATCAACCCATCCTGGGAATTCTTCCAAAGTAAATTGCTCTCTCTCATGCACAGATTTATCCCATCTCATCTTCAGTTGTCATACCCTTCCTCCCGTCCATGGTACACGGAATCTTGTGGTGAGGCTGTTGCCCAGAAACAACTTGCCTTTGCCTCTTGGAAAGCAAATCCAACGGAAGGAAATCTCATTTCCTTTCACAAAGCCCGAAACAAGTGTGTGTCCACCCTCAGGAGAGCCAGGAAACAATATTTCTCCGTTCTCAAGACCGAACTCTCTTATCTGTCTCCCTCTTCCAAATCCTGGTGGCGTCTGGTCAAATCTGTTTCTGGTGTTTGTTCCCCCTCCATCCCCTCCCTCACCTCAAACGGCTACACGGCTGACACCGCACGTGAAAAAGCTGAATGCCTCAACTCTGTGTTTGCCTCTAAATCTTGTGTCCCAAACCCAACCCTCTCTGCACCCACCGTACCCAGTCGAACCCAGCTGCTCCCGGACTCCGTGTCCTTTCCTCCTGACAAGGTGGAAAAGTTTCTGTCAACCCTCGACTCTGATTCTGCAACTGAACCTGACGGCATTAGCCCACGGGTCCTTAAAGCCTGTTCTTCCGCTCTTTCACTCCCTCTCTCTGTTCTCTTCATCCTCTCATTTGCTCAAGATCATCGGCCATCTGCTTGGAAATCAGCCAACATCACCGCTTTGCAGAAAAAAGGTGCAAAAACAGATCCTAGCAACTACAGACCAATCAGCCTTCTCCCAATTATCAGCAAAGTCATGGAATCCATCATTGCTTCAGATATGAAATCTTTCCTCTTCTCCAATGGCTTGATCTCTGATCATCAATTTGGTTTCAGACCTGGTCACTCTACTCTGTACATGCTGCTTCTGCTTTCTCAACAATGGATGGAGGTCCTCAATGCCAAACAGGAAATTAGAGCTGTCTCCCTTGACATATCACGTGCCTTCGATACTGTCTGGCACCCCGCTCTGCTCACCAAACTCTCCTCCTTTGGTATCCATGGAAATCTCCACGCATGGCTGGCGGACTTCCTCTCTCGTCGTAGTCAACGTGTGGCCCTGAATGGGTTTCTCTCATCTCCTCTTCCTGTTCAGGCTGGAGTTCCCCAAGGCAGTGTTCTGGGCCCTGTGCTTTTTCTGGTCTTCATCAATGATCTATCTGACTCTCTTGAAAATCCTGTCTATCTCTTTGCTGACGACTCTACTCTCTGTCGCTCCATTCCTCATCCCTCAGATCGGCAGTCTGCAGCCTCCTCACTCTCTGCAGACCTGGACAAAATCACAGACTGGGCAAACAAGTGGAACATGTCTTTCAATCCTGACAAATCTCACACTCTTACGATGTCTCTCCAAAAAGACCGACTGGACAACCCTCCCATCCACTTTCTGAATAATCCTCTCCAAGAAGTTCTGTCACTCAAGCTTTTGGGTCTCACTATCTGCCATGATCTTTCCTGGGAAAACCACATTTCAAATCTGGCCTCCAAAGCCAGTCGCCGACTGGGCATCCTCCGTCGTGTGAAGTCCTTCCTTGGCACACCTGAGCTCCTCACCACATACAAGGCTTTCATCCGCAGCTCAATGGAAGACTGCTCTCCCCTCTGGGCTGGTGCTCCTGCCTCACACCTAGCTCGTCTTCACGCTGTTGAAACCAAAGCGTTCAGAATCATTGGAATCTCCCGCGATGAAGCTAACTCCAAGGGCCTTTCACTCACTCACCGCAGGCAGGTTGGTGGTCTTTCCGTCTTCTACCGACTCCTCTCTGGCGTTGCCCCCCCAGCCCTCTCTTGGCTCTGTCCCCCAAATGTTCCTACAGGTCGCACAAGATCTGCCTGCAGCCCTCTTTTGGTTAAACTGCCAAAATCAAGACTCTCTGCTCACCTTCACTCCTTCATTCCTCTTTTCTCCCGCCTCTGGAACAAACTCCCTCACTCTCTTCAATCCCACTCCACCCTCCAGGTCTTTAAAACAGCTGTTCACCACCATCTCTTATCTTCCCCCATCTAAAACCTTGATCTTTTCTACCCCCGCTAATTTCACCCCAAACCCACTTTTCTGAAATACCAACTTCTGTCCTGGAAGTCTTTGGTGTCCTTGTGTTCTATACTTCTCCCACCCCCCCCCCCCCCCACCCCCTTCCCACGCCTCCTCCCCCCAAGCCCTCTCCCTCCCACACATCTCCCTGCTCTCAAATGTTGTGTTTGTGTGCTTCCCCTTCTCTCCCCATCTTGTCTGCCGCTCCCTCTTTTTATATATTTTGTTTGTCTGGTTGATTTATTTGTGAAATAAATGTTCGCTCTTTCACGAGCCTCGATTCAGTATACAAAAAAAATTTTTTTTTAAATACCATCTGGAGTTAGGAGTGAGTAGCCGAGGTTTTCAAAGATGCCACGATTATTCCCCTTGTCTAAGATTGTTAATCCACATGTACAAGCAGACATACACAAACACACACACTGAAATGTTTACTGGGTATGAGGATGTTACAAAGGAGAAATGTATTTTAATTGGATAATTATAAAGGTGATTGGTGATTTGAGACGATGTTTTGTTCATGAATTCTGCTCTGAGAGTGCAGTGCCACAGCCGTGCCACACTCGTGCTGTTGGTGAGATGGCAGGGTGAGGTGAAGGCCAGCCAACTCCCCACTTGGAGTGTTTGTGGGAGATGTGTGGAGCTCATGGTCACAGCAGCCTCTGTTTTGAATTGAAATGCAAACACCTTTGTACTCGCATCTCGCAAAAGGAAACTTTTGCCCTATTATTCATATGAAATTTATATAAAACCACCTTTGGAGGCCATGTTTCCCTGCAGAGCAGGGGTTGGCCTTTTTCGGGCCCCGTGGTCCCCTTTTTGAAGCAATGTTTTATGGCCGGATGCCCTTCCTGCCGCCAACCCTGTTAGTCGCCTCTTGCGACACACATGGAATTACCAGTTAGCTGGTACTCAATTTGCCGACCTCGGAAGGATGACAGGCTGAGTCAACCCCCCTGGTGTTAATTCAGCGTTCGACCGGGATTCGAACCCAGGATCCAAGGATCCCAAGCTGCACCCTAACCGCTAAGCCAACACCAGGCCTGTTGTTGTTAAATTTATATGTTACATCTTAAATACAACAACAACAACAACAACAACAACAACATGCATTTTAAGGTCATTTTCCCTGCAAGAGCGGGGGTTAGCCTTGCGGTCCCCATGACAATTTTTTTTTTTTTTTTTTTTTTTTTTTTTTTGTATACAAGATCGAGGCTCGTGAAAGAGCGAACATTAATTACACAGAAAGACAAACCGATACATAAAACATATAACATAGGGAGCGGTAGACAAGATGGGGAGAGAGGGGGAAGGACACAAACACAACATTTGAGAGCAGGGACCGAGAGACATGGAGACATCGAGAGATCTGAGAGAGGGCGAGGGCTTTGGGGGGGGGGGGGGGGGAAGGGGGCAGTGGGAGAGGTATAAAACATATGGACACTGCCAGGACTTCCAGGAAAGAAGTTGGAATTTCAAACAAGGTGGATCTGGGGTGAATTAGCGGGGGTAGAAAAGATCAAGGTTTTGGATGGGGGAAGATAAGAGATGGTGGTGAACAGCTGTTTTAAAGACCTGGAGGGAGGAGTGTGATTGAAGGGAGTGAGGGAGTTTGTTCCAGAGGCGGGAGAAAAGAGGAATGAAAGAGTGAAGGTTTTTTTTTTTTTTTTTTTTTTTTGTATACAATATCGAGGCTCGTGAAAGAGCGAACATTAATCACATGAACACACAGAAAGACAAACCGACACATAAAACATATAACATAGGGAGCGGTAGACAAGATGGGGAGAGAGGGGGAAGGACACAAACACAACATTTGAGAGCAGGGACCGAGAGACATGGAGACATCGAGAGATCTGAGAGAGGGCCCAAAGGTGAGCGGAGAGCCGAGATTTCGGCAGTTTAACCATCAGAGGGTTGCTGGCAGATCTTGTGCGACCTGTAGGAATATTTGGGGGACAGAGCACAGAGAGAGCTGGGGGTGCAAGGCCGGAGAGGAGTCGGTAGAAGACAGAAAGACCACCTACCTGCCTGCGGTGAGTGAGTGAAAGGCCCTCAGAGATAGCTTCATCGCGGGAGATTCCAATAATTCTGAAAGCTTTGGTTTCAACAGCGTGAAGCCGAGCTAGGTGTGAGGCAGGAGCACCGGCCCATAGGGGAGAACAGTATTCCATTGAGCTGCGGATGAAAGCCTTGTATGTGGTGAGGAGCTCAGGTGTGCCGAGGAAGGACTTCGCACAATGTTCTCCATTTTGCCCTATTTTCTGCATCTCCCCTTGTTAACCCCCTTGCTCGCATTTCTTCTTCGACCATCTTTAGCCAAGTCTTTCTCGGTCTTCCCCGTCCTCTAATTCCTTCTGCATTCATTTCCATCACTCTTTTCAACCAGTCACTTTCATCCTTCCTCAACACATGACCAAACCATCTCAACCTGTTCCTCTTCACAGCATCCATCACAGGCTCCATTCCCATCATCTTTCGCAATTCATCATTTGTCTTCCTCTCTCTCTCAACGATACTCCACACATCCACCGAACCATTCGCATTTCCACCCTTTCCAGCCTTCGTTGCTGCTCTACGTTCAGTACCCATGTCTCGCTCCCATAAATCATAACACTTTTCACACATGCAGCATACACCTTTCCCTTCAGCTTCAACGACACTCCCCTCCTCGTCAGCACGCCACTCAGTTCCCGAAACTTCTTTCATGCACATCTCACTCCAGCAAACGTTGCCGAGTCTGATCCACCTTCTCCATTCAGCATGTCTCCGAGGTAACAAAATGTTTTCACACCTTCCAGCTTCACGCCATCTCCAAGATCCAACTCAACATTTCCTCCATCTGCAGCTCCCTCTGTGCACACCTTACACTTGAATGTAGCTGCCACACTGGTTAATGACCCTCTCAAACCACTACATTTTTGATGAACCCACTCAGCGCACATTGTACATTGAATGGAATTCACTCCGACACCCTTCCTGCACACAGCACACAGCCACTTCCCAGTTTTTTTCCACCTCACCACATGCTTTAGCACTTGCCATCACCTTCGTTTTTCCGATATTCACCTTCAGACCTTTTGTCTCCATACATTCCTTCCACTTGTTCATCTTCTCCTTCAGTCCATCCATACATTCTGCAATCAACACCAGATCATCTGCATACAACAACTCCCACGGTAAACCCTCCTTTACGTTCTGAGCCAGCACCTCCATCACAGTTACAAATAGTAGTGGACTTAGTACCGACGCCTGATGCACTCCCAGCTTCACCTCAAACTCACCACTGTTCCCGTCCTTCGTCCTTACAGCTGTGCTCTTTTGTGCATTGCCATCACTACTCTGATCAACCATTCCTCCACTGCTAACTTCCTCGATGCCCATGTCACTACTTCATGTGGAACCCTATCGAATGCTTTTTCCAGATCAACAAACCCAAGAAACAACTTCTTCCTCTTCTCCATATACTTCTCCTGCAACTGCCTCACAATGAAAAGCGCATCTGTCGTTCCTCTTCCTGGCATAAATCCAAACTGCATTTCGTCGATCTTCACTTTCTTCCTTATCCTCCTCTCCAACACCCTTTCCAATACCTTCATTCCATGCTCCAATAACTTTATCGCTCGATACGAGCCACAGTCCAGAGGGTCACCTTTCCCCTTGTATAGAGGGACGAGGTTACTCAGTTCCCAAACCACTGGAATGCGGCCTTCTTTCACCACCAGATTGCAGATCTCTGTCATTCTCTTCACACCCCAATTTCCCGCTGCCTTCAACATATCTCCCACAACTCCCGTCGGCCCTCCTGCTTTTCTACTCTTCATTGCTTTTATCGCTTCCTCAACTTCCTTCTCGGTTATCTTCTCTGCCGGTCCTAAAACTGGGTTACTCTCTATGTTGCCATCCCATTCATTCTCTGCATTCAACAGCATTTCCATATATCTTTTCCATCTTCCTTTAATTCCATCTGGGTCCACAACGATTTGTCCCACTTCATCCTTCAAGCAACTCACCCCCATCACATCACACCTCTCTTTCGCTATCTGCTTTGCAATCCTGAATACCGCTTTCTGACCCTCTTCTGAATCCAAGCGTTCTCCGAACATTTTCCTACATGCCTCCTGCGCCTTTGCTACCTCTTTCTTTGCAGCCTTCCTGGCTGCCTTATAACTTTCATGCTCTGCCTTTTCTGCCCCCATACCCTTCGCCTTCTGCCACTCCTTGGAGCCACTCCACATCTTAAATGCTAGACGAAATAGTGTACCATTTTAAATGGTACTGAATTTGAATTTTAATGTTGGCAAATTAGTAATTGTATTTAGGTTGATAAAATGGTCTTAAAACTGAATATATGAATGTCCACACAAAGGTCAAGATTCCCCCTGGGTTCCAAGAGTAATCCCTATCGCTTGTACGTGACACAACCTTTGATCGACTACGGCATAATTCAAACATTGCATCTGCTGTGGCCTTGATGATGAGATAATTGAGTTGTGTGCTGAAGTATAAAAGTGAGACTTATTGTAAAAGTCAGAGCGAGAGAGAGGTCCTGGCCTAAATGATGTAACTGTTCTGTACTTGATGTTCCTTTGATGTATTTTTGATGGTACTCCAAGTACCTCTGTGTAAGGTATCTCGACAGACTGCGATCGATTGTTGCACATTTATTGACTCTGCAGATACAGGCCCAATTCACCCCAGCACCGTCAGAGCTGAGCTGTAACTTCCGGAAACGGAAATAAACCCGTAGTCACGGTCACGGTGTCGGGATAAAACGGGGAATGTTTGCACCTTCATACATGACACTGTATTTTTGGTATGTTCTTTGTTTGTAAAAGCCAGACTCCCTCTCCCGACCATTAAAAAATGTTCTTCAATGTAATCCCACGTCGAGGACAATCGATTTTTTCATTAAAATTGTGTTGATCTAATAATGATCTAAAATTAAATCCTCGTCACCCCGTACAAATAAATGCAAAGGTGATGGGTCATGTGTCGACAACTACAGTGGCGTGACCCCGACTATTGAATGCTGGGAAAATACTTACCTGCATCATTCTTAATCGCATGTTCACCAACAATTGTCAACAGCATCACCCAAGAAAACCAATGCGGCTTTCGTGCTGGGCGTGCCACGGCCCATATGACGTTCTCTGCTCGTCGACTTCAGTTGAAGAGCAGAGAACAACATCGTGGTCTATACATGGTCTTCGTCGACCATACGAAAGCGTTTCATCTGATAAGTACAGGAGGCCTGTGGAAGCTACTGTACAAAGCTGGCTGTCCCTCTATGTTGGTCAACATCATCAGATCCTTCCACGATGGCATGGTTGCTCATGTGAGGAACGGTGGATGCACTTCTGAGTCATTTCCTGTTATCAACTGACACAAAGCAAGGCTGTGGCCGAGATCCCCTATTATTACCCTCGCCTGAGGAGAGGGTATTGCATTTGAGTCCGTTTGTTACTTGCCGGAATAGATTCCAGCAAGTATGTTGGTTGGTTGGTTTGTCTGTCTGTCTGTCTATTTGTGCGCAGTACTACATCTACATCGTTGCACATAGCATCGCCATACTTTACACACATATTTGCCTTGCCCTGGAATAGACTGTGCCCAATTTTTAACTCTATAGGCCCAAGGTCAAGCTCAAGGTCACCCAAAACGTGAAAATCGTTTTTTGCTAACTAGCAACGGTACCTGCCCTATGGGCAGGGCTTCAATTGGGAGGCCCAAATGAAAAGGCTAAATATCAGAAATTGAAGGCTTTTTTATTTTAAACAATTTATATAAACATCCATTAAATCATATCACACGCAAATCATCAAAATCTAAATGGTATCTTTAGAATTTCAATAACTAGGACGTGCCCGTACGTGGGTGCCCGTTCCTTGCCAAAAAAAAAAAAAAAATGTCTTCGCCCATGCATGCATGGGCGTGCCCATGGGCCCATGGGCGTGCCCGTAAGTGCGTGATGTGACCGTACAATGAATGTATCGTCCCGACGCCGCAGCTCGGATGGCGCTGCAGTTAATCGGGCCTGTATCGGCAGAGTTATTATAAACGTGTACTACAATCGATCATACCTTACAGCGTCTGCTCGCCACGTTCAGCATCAGTACGTCGTCACTATGACTATCCGTAAGTCCGGAAGTGACGTCCTCATTTGACTGTCCGGAAGGTCGCATATCGCAGTTACGATGAATCGCAAATTAGTTTTAATTAGTTTTAAAACATAGTTTAACGCCAACATAGCGCCAACATAGTTTGCCAACGTGAAATAAATGAATACGCTCTCAAATGTGCCGTCCGAGGCAGAGTCTGTTCGGCACGTTCGGCACACGTGATAGCTCGCTGCTCTCTGATTGGTTGAATCGTTTTTTGGACATAGCTCGGTAACTACTTCTCCGATTAATATGAAACCTTGAAAAGGCACATCCTCAGGTCCCCAGCAATATACCTGGCAAGTTTAAAGTATATCGGACCCGTGGTTGTCGAGAAACAGCGGTCACAGACACACAGACATACACACAGACATACAGAGATTACTGGAATTATAGATAGATAATCTTCCAGCCGCCATGTTGGTGCTCGCCGTCACTGCGATGCGAAGCGAAAAACGCCTCAGAACTGTCACATTCACAATTGCTATGTCATATGTACTCCCGATACGTGTTTCCTTCATTGTAAAAACTACCAAGTCAACAGTTAAAATGATTTTGAGCCGATAGGTGTTACGGCCTTGGCACGATCGATGGAGACAGCGATCTGTTAGCTTATACACCACCTAAATAGCTATGTGGAATTCTCTCATGTAGAGATTAAACCCACGTCGTTTGAACTTTGGCAGAGGTCATTATTTACTTTTAATGATCCAAAATTGCCGATTTTAAAAAAAGTACCCAACGGCAAGTCCTCGATCTCCGACCGATTTTTCATCTGTCTGTCTTTGTTTGTTTGTCCGCTCAGAATAAATATGATTTTCTCTGCAATAGTTGGTCCGATTGACAGGAAATTTTCGCCATAGGTGCAACTTCACCTGTAGAATTTTGTTATGATAATTATGACGTCATAGGTCACGTGGTCCGGCCGCCATCTTGGAAAAATCGAAAAAATTTGCACCTCTATATCTCCGAAAAGGCTGAATATAAAAAAATTGGAACATTGCTCACTGAAAGAACTCTCCATGAGGAATAAAATATGTTAATGATGATGTCATAGGTGCCTCCATTATGACATCATAATTCGACAAGTACAAAACATCCGATCAAGGTGAAATTTCTTGAGCATAATGTAGGAATAAATTAGTTTAGAAAAAAAAATGATGATGACGTCATTGGTCACGTGGTTCGGCCGCCATATTTGTTTCAACACAAAAGCCTTAAAAACCACTGAAAATACATCCTGGTGAGGGTTTGCAATCTCTGATTGCTCTTTCTTGTTTAGCATTGTGTTTTCCTCCATGCTTCATGATGCCTTCAGAGATTGCACCTGGGGAGTAAAAAAAAAAACTCACCTTTAGAGGCCATTTTTCCCCGCAAAGCGGGGGTTGGCCTTTTTCGGGGACCGTGGTTGTTGTTGTTTTTCGGTCCCCTTTTTGAAGCAATGTTTTACGGCCGGATGCCCTTCCTGACGCCAACCCTTTTTGCTGCCTTTAACGACAAACAGGGAATTACCAGTGAACTGGTACTCAATTAGCCGACCTCGGAAGGAATGACAGGCTGAGTCAACCCCCCTGGCGTTAATTCAGCAATCGACCGGGATTCGAACCCAGGATCCTAAGCCGGCACCCTAGCCACTAGCCCAACACCTGGGGAATGATGATCCTTTAATAGTGTCTTTCATTTGCAGCATCTAAAGGCCAAGTCCAGAATCACCGAAATGTTGCTCTGTGATCTACTTTTAGCCGATGACACTCTTCAGTCATAATCTCAAAGATATGCAATTTATTGCGACGCTCATCTGATCAACGCTGATCAATTCCATATGCGACGCCTTTGCAAGATTCTTATCACCTGGCGAGACGGAACACTTAACACCTCAATCCAAGACCGCTGTCGTATCCAAGGAATTGAGTATCTCCTGATGCAAAGCCAGCTTTGTTGGTCAGTGCACTTCACATGCATGGAAACCCATGGAATCCCAAGAGCGATTTTCGATGGACAACTTAAATTTGGTAAACGGTCACGTGGTGGACAAAAAAAGCATGATCAGGATGTCCTTAAGACTACACTCAAGTTTTGTGCTATCCCAGGTTTAACCTGGGAACATCAGGCCACAAACAGGTCAGCTTGGTGTAACATTTGCCGCAAAGGCCTTGAGGCCTTGGACCGCTTTGAATGTGGGAGACTTGCCATCGAGAGAGGAGGCAAGAAAGGGAAACCTGCCAACGTCAATCTCTGCAAGGACCAGACTATACCTGCGATATTTGAGGTAGATGTTGTGGGTCCTGCGTTGGACTATCCAATCATGGCACAACACACAATGCTTCGTGAGTACATCAACAAAGGGAAGAGATTCTTCAAAAACGATGACTCACACCAGCATCACGACAGACAGGTACCTTGTATCTTGGTACATTGTAGCTCTTCACCATAGACAGGTACCTTGTATCTTGGTACATTGTAGCTCTTCACCATAGACAGGTACCTTGTATCTTGGTACATTGTAGCTCTTCACCATAGACAGGTACCTTGTATCTTGGTACATTGTAGTTCTTCACCATAGACAGGTTTTTTGTATCTTGGTACATTGTAGTTCTTCACCATAGACAGGTACCTTGTACTGTATCTTGGTACCTTGTCGCTCTTCACCAGAGACAGGTTTTTTGTATCTTGGTACATTGTAGCTCTTCACCATAGACAGGTACCTTGTACTGTATCTTGGTACCTTGTCGCTCTTCACCATAGGTTAGGTACCTTGTATCCTGGTACATTGTAGCTCTTCACCATAGGTTAGGTACCTTGTATCCTGGTACATTGTAGTTCTTCACCATAGACAGGTTTTTTTTGTATCTTGGTACATTGTAGTTCTTCACCATAGACAGGTACCTTGTATCTTGGTACATTGTAGCTCTTCACCACAGACAGGTACCTTGTATCTTGGTACATTGTAGCTCTTCACCATAGACAGGTACCTTATATCTTGGTACATTGTAGCTCTTCACCATAGACAGGTACCTTGTATCTTGGTACATTGTAGCTCTTCACCATAGACAGGTACCTTATATCTTGGTACATTGTAGCTCTTCACCATAGACAGGTACCTTGTATCTTGGTACATTGTAGCTCTTCACCATGGACAGGTACCTTGTATCTTGGTACATTGTAGCTCTTCACCATAGACAGGTACCTTATATCTTGGTACATTGTAGCTCTTCACCATAGACAGGTACCTTGTATCTTGGTACATTGTAGCTCTTCACCATAGACAGGTACCTTATATCTTGGTACATTGTAGCTCTTCACCATAGACAGGTACCTTGTGTCTTGGTACATTGTAGCTCTTCACCATAGACAGGTACCTTGTATCTTGGTACATTGTAGTTCTTCACCATGGGCAGGTACCTTGTATCTTGGTACATTGTAGCTCTTCACCATAGACAGGTACCTTGTATCTTGGTACATTGTAGCTCTTCACCATAGACAGGTACCTTGTATATTGGTACATTGTAGTTCTTCACCATAGACAGGTACCTTGTATCTTGGTACATTGTAGTTCTTCACCATACACAGGTACCTTGTATCTTGGTACATTGTAGTTCTTCACCATAGACAGGTACCTTGTATCTTGGTACCTTGTCGCACTTCACCATAGATAGGTACCTTGTGCTGTATCTTGGTACCTTGTCGTTCTTCACCATAGACATGTACCTTGTATCTTGGTACATTGTAGTTCTTCACCATAAGACAGGTACCTTGTATCTTGGTACATTGTAGTTCTTCACCATAGACAGGTACCTTGTATCTTGGTACCTTGTCGCTCTTCACCATAGACAGGTACCTTGTACTGTATCTTGGTACCTTGTCGCTCTTCACCATAGGTTAGGTACCTTGTATCTTGGTACATTGTAATTCTTCACCATAGACAGGTTTTTTGTATCTTGGTACATTGTAGTTCTTCACCATAGACAGGTACCTAGTACTGTATCTTGGTACCTTGTCGCTCTTCACCATAGACAGGTTTTTTGTGTCTTGGTACATTGTAGCTCTTCACCATAGACAGGTACCTTGTACTGTATCTTGGTACCTTGTCGCTCTTCACCATAGGTTAGGTACCTAGTATCTTGGTACATTGTAGTTCTTCAGCATAGACAGGTTTTTTGTATCTTGGTACATTGTAGTTCTTCACCATAGACAGGTACCTTGTATCTTGGTACATTGTAGCTCTTCACCATAGACAGGTACCTTGTATCTTGGTACATTGTAGCTCTTCACCATAGACAGGTACCTTGTATCTTGGTACATTGTAGCTCTTCACCATAGACAGGTACCTTGTGTCTTGGTACATTGTAGCTCTTCACCATAGACAGGTACCTTGTATCTTGGTACATTGTAGTTCTTCACCATAGACAGGTACCTTGTACTGTATCTTGGTACCTTGTCGCTCTTCACCATAGACAGGTTTTTTGTATCTTGGTACATTGTAGCTCTTCACCATAGACAGGTACCTTGTACTGTATCTTGGTACCTTGTCGCTCTTCACCATAGGTTAGGTACCTTGTATCTTGGTACATTGTAGTTCTTCACCATAGACAGGTTTTTTTGTATCTTGGTACATTGTAGTTCTTCACCATAGACAGGTACCTTGTATCTTGGTACATTGTAGCTCTTCACCATAGACAGGTACCTTGTATCTTGGTACATTGTAGCTCTTCACCATAGACAGGTACATTGTGTCTTGGTACATTGTAGCTCTTCACCATAGACAGGTACCTTGTATCTTGGTACATTGTAGCTCTTCACCATAGACAGGTACCTTATATCTTGGTACATTGTAGCTCTTCACCATAGACAGGTAGCTTGTGTCTTGGTACATTGTAGCTCTTCACCATAGACAGGTACCTTGTATCTTGGTACATTGTAGTTCTTCACCATGGACAGGTACCTTGTATCTTGGTACATTGTAGCTCTTCACCATAGACAGGTACCTTGTATCTTGGTACATTGTAGCTCTTCACCATAGACAGGTACCTTGTATATTGGTACATTGTATTTCTTCACCATAGACAGGTACCTTGTATCTTGGTACATTGTAGCTCTTCACCATAGACAGGTACCTTGTATCTTGGTACATTGTAGTTCTTCACCATGGACAGGTACCTTGTATCTTGGTACATTGTAGCTCTTCACCATAGACAGGTACCTTGTATCTTGGTACATTGTAGTTCTTCACCATGGACAGGTACCTTGTATATTGGTACATTGTAGCTCTTCACCATAGACAGGTACCTTGTATCTTGGTACATTGTAGTTCTTCACCATGGACAGGTACCTTGTATCTTGGTACATTGTAGCTCTTCACCATGGACAGGTACCTTGTATCTTGGTACATTGTAGCTCTTCACCATAGACAGGTACCTTGTATCTTGGTACATTGTAGTTCTTCACCATGGACAGGTACCTTGTATCTTGGTACATTGTATCTCTTCACCATAGACAGGTACCTTGTATCTTGGTACATTGTAGCTCTTCACCATGGACAGGTATCTTGTATCTTGGTACATTGTAGCTCTTCACCATAGACAGGTACCTTGTATATTGGTACATTGTAGCTCTTCACCATAGACAGGTACCTTGTATCTTGGTACATTGTAGCTCTTCACCATAGACAGGTACCTTGTATTATGGTACATTGTAGCTCTTCACCATAGACAGGTACCTTGTATCTTGGTACATTGTAGCTCTTCACCATAGACAGGTACCTTGTATATTGGTACATTGTAGTTCTTCACCATAGACAGGTACCTTGTATCTTGGTACATTGTAGCACTTCACCATAGACAGGTACCTTGTATCTTGGTACATTGTAGCTCTTCACCATAGACAGGTACCTTGTATCTTGGTACATTGTAGCTCTTCACAATGGACAGGTACCTTGTATCTTGGTACATTGTAGTTCTTCACCATAGACAGGTACCTTATATCTTGGTACATTGTAGCTCTTCACCATAGACAGGTACCTTGTATCTTGGTACATTGTAGCTCTTCACCATAGACAGGTACCTTGTATCTTGGTACATTGTAGCTCTTCACAATGGACAGGTACCTTGTATCTTGGTACATTGTAGCTCTTCACCATAGACAGGTACCTTGTATCTTGGTACATTGTAGCTCTTCACCATAGACAGGTACCTTGTATCTTGGTACATTGTAGCTCTTCACAATGGACAGGTACCTTGTATCTTGGTACATTGTAGCTCTTCACCATAGACAGGTACCTTGTATCTTGGTACATTGTAGTTCTTCACCATAGACAGGTACCTTGTATCTTGGTACATTGTAGTTCTTCACTTTCTTCTCTCCTTATTGTGTAAAATCTTCAGGAAATTCCACATGACATAAAGCTCGTTCCGAAACCACCATGAGCTACCTGGTTTGGTGGCTGAACCTGGAGTTGTTTTTCAGGTGGGAATCAAGAATGTCTCCACCCATGTTGGCTTGATTTCTCTCCAGCTTGAAATCCTGCATTCGGAGCTTTATACGTGTTGATGATCTTAGGGAAGTGTCCCCGCCAGTTTGGATTCCAGGAGCTTTGCTGCAAATGTGTGCGTCTTTGTGTGGGTATGCGTGTGTGTGCGTGTGGGTGTGTCCGTGTGGTCTAAAAATAAATGTTGGTGGCCCAGAGGGATGGAGGGGTTGTAGTGAAGGCAGATGTCGCGTGACGATTGATGAAACACCGAGGGCACATTCACCTTTTGATGAGACCTCTCACATACCTCGCAATCATGACGCATATACACGTACAATCCATACCTTTGTGACACATATACACGCACAATCATGACACATAAACACGTACAATCCATACCTTTGTGACACATATACACGCACAATCATGACACATATACACGTACAATCCATACCTTTGTGACACATATACACGCACAATCATGACACATATACACGTACAATCCATACCTTTGTGACACATATACACGCACAATCATGACACATATACACGTACAATCCATACCTTTGTGACACATATACACGCACAATCATGACACATATACACGTACAATCCATACCTTTGTGACACATATACACGCACAATCATGACACATATACACGTACAATCCATACCTTTGTGACACATATACACGTACAATCATGACACATATACACGTACAATCCATACCTTTGTGACACATATACACTCACAATCATGACACATATACACGTACAATCCATACCTTTGTGACACATATACACGTACAATCATGACACATATACACGTACAATCCATACCTTTGTGACACATATACACGTACAATCATGACACATATACACGCACAATCATGACACATATACACGTACAAGCCATACCTTTGTGACACATATACACGTACAATCATGACACATATACACGTACAATCATGACACATATACACGTACAATCCATACCTTTGTGACACATATACACGTACAATCATGACACATATACACGCACAATCATGACACATATAGAAGTACAATCCATACCTTTGTGACACATATACACGTACAATCATGACACATATACACGTACAATCATGACACATATACACGCACAATCATGACACATATACACGCACAATCATGACACATATACACGCACAATCATGACACATATACACGCACAATCATGACACATATACACGTACAATCCTCGGATCCATACCTTTGCTCCCTACTATTCCTACCAATATCGCTGTACACCTCCAGCTCCAATGCTTCCAGGTACCTGTCTAATTCCAATTTAAACTTGACCACTGTATCTGCTGCCACGACCTTTCCAGGGAGACCACTCCATGCATTAGTAACTACTCTATAAGCGAAAGACCGCTACCTCACCACCATCCTAACTCTCTTCTTATTTACTCTCAGACATCTCCCCTTGGTCCAGATACTGTCCATTGTTCTGAAAAACCCCGATGGACCGGTCTTGTCCAAACCCTTCATATCTTTTTTTTTTTTTTTTTTCTATACAAGATCGAAGCTCGTGAAAGAGCTAAATGGACATCTTGGACATCTTGAACATCTCTATCAGATCCCCTCGTAATCTCCTTTTTACTGGTAAAACGTGCTGTCTCCTTCAGCCGCTCCTCATACCTTTGTCTGGCTGGGCCCGGAATCAACCGACTCAGTCCGTGCTGAACCAGATGCATTGCAACTTCCTCCGGTGTGCTGATCAAAAGTGAACACCATGATTGTAAATGAGGCCTCGGTACATCCAGGTATAATGTTATCAACACCTGGCCTCACTACATCCAGGTATAATGTTATCAACACCTGGCCTCACTACATCCAGGTATAATGTTATCACCTGGCCTCACTACATCCAGGTATAATGTTATCAACACCTGGCCTCACTACATCCAGGTATAATGTTATCAACACCTGGCCTCACTACATCCAGGTATAATGTTATCAACACCTGGCCTCACTACATCCAGGTATAATGTTATCAACACCTGGCCTCACTACATCCAGGTATAATGTTAACAACACCTGGCCTCACTACATCCAGGTATAATGTTAACAATACATGGCCTCACTACATCCATGTATAATGTTATCAACACCTGGCCTCACTACATCCAGGTATAATGTTAACAATACATGGCCTCACAGCATCCAGGTATAATGTTATCAACACCTGGCCTCACTACATTCAGGTATAATGTTAACAATACATGGCCTCACAACATCCAGGTATAATGTTAACAATACATGGCCTCACTACATCCAGGTATAATGTTATCAACACCTGGCCTCACTACATCCAGGTATAATGTTAACAACACCTGGCCTCACTACATCCAGGTATAATGTTAACAATACCTGGCCTCACTACATCCAGGTATAATGTTAACAACACCTTGCTTCACTACATCCAGGTATAATGTTATCAACACCTGGCCTCACTACATCCAGGTATAATGTTATCAACACCTGGCCTCACTACATCCAGGTATAATGTTAACAACACCTGGCGTCACTACATCCAGGTATAATGTTATCAACACCTAGCCTCACTACATCCAGGTATAATGTTATCAACACCTGGCCTCACTACATCCAGGTATAATGTTAACAACACCTGGCCTCACAACATCCAGGTATAATGTTATCAACATCTAGCCTCACTACATCCAGGTATAATGTTATCAACACCTAGCCTCACTACATCCAGGTATAATGTTAACAACACCTGGCCTCACTACATCTGTTGTGAAAACAGAAACCTTCTTGAGAATATAGGCTTTAATTCACTCAATTGAAGCTACATCTAAAATACTACCAAAACACAATGTGAGTACTATATGAGTACAACATGAATACAACATGAGTACAACATGAGTACATCATGAGTACAACATGAGTGCAACATGAGCACAACAAGAGCACAATATTAGTACAACATGAGCACAACATGAGCACAACATGAGTACAACATGAGCACAACATGAGTACAGCATGAGCACAACATGAGTACAACATGAGCACAACAAGAGCACAATATGAGTACAACATGAGCACAACATGAGCACAATATAAGCACAACAAGAGCACAATATGAGCACAACAAGAGCACAATATGAGCACAATATGAGCACAACATGAGCACAACATGAGTACAACATGAGCACAACATGAGTACAACATGAGCACAATATGAGTACAACATGAGTACAACATGAGAACAACAAGAGCACAATATGAGCACAACATGAGCACAACATGAGCACAATTTGAGTACAACATGAGCACAACATGAGCACAATATGAGCACAACATGAGTACAACATGAGTACAACATGAGTACAACATGAGCACAACATGAGCACAATATGAGCACAACATGAGCACAACATGAGCACAACATGAGCACAACATGAGCACAATATGAGCACAACATGAGCACAACAAGAGCACAACATGAGCACAAGAGCACAACATGAGCACAACATGAGCACAAGAGCACAACATGAGCACAACATGAGCACAATCAGGTGCAGTAAATGATATCAAACATTACTCCAGTGGGTGTTTCTTTTAACCTCTCACCAAACACCTCAGGTGCTTCGTTTAGCTTTTACCTGCTCCCGTGTTCTCTCTCAGCCCAGACATTCCTTGCACACAGCATAATATATTCCATCGCGACCGACGAGTAATGACGTCACGAGAAACGAGTTTCTTCTTCGTGTAAATTCATCACAACATCCAGGTATAATGTTAACAACACCTGGCCTCACTACATCCAGGTATAATGTTAACAACACCTCGCCTCACTACATCCAGGTATAATGTTAACAACACCCGGCCTCACTACATCCATGTATAATGTTAACAACACCCGGCCTCACTACATCCATGTATAATGTTAACACCTGGCCTGACTACATACATGTATTATTGTATTAGTCTCTCTCTCTGTCTCATTCTCTCTCTCTCTCTCTCTCTCTCTCTCTCTCCTTCTCTCTCTCTCTATCTCTCTCTCTCTCCCTCTCTCCCTCTCTCCCTCTCTCCCTCTCTCCCTCTCTCTCTCTCTCTCTCTCTCTCTCTCTCTCTCTCTCCCTCCCTCTCTCTCTCTCCCCTCCCACCTCTCTCCCCTTCCTCTGCCTCCCTCTCTCTCTCTCTACCTCCCTCTCTGCCCCCCTCTCTCTCCCCTCCCTCTGTCTCCCTCTCTCTCTCCATCTCCCTCTCTCCCTCTCCCCCTCTCTCCCTCCCTCCATCTCCCTCTCCCCCTCTCTCCCTCCCTCCCCCTCCCTCTCTCTCTCTCCCCTCCCACCTCTCTCCCCTTCCTCTGTCTCACCCTCTCTCTCTCTCTCTACCTCCCTCTCTCCCCCAACCTCTCTCTCCCCTCCCTCTGCCCCCCTCTCTCTCCCCTCCCTCTGTCTCCCTCTCTCTCTCCATCTCCCTCTCTCCCCCTCTCCCTATCTCCCCCTCACTCTGTCTCCCTCTCCCTCTCTCCCCCTCCCTCTCTCTCCCCCTTCCTCTCTCTCCCCTTCCTCTCTCTCCCCTTCCTCCCCCTCCCTCTCTCTGTCTCCCCCTCCCTCTCTCTCCTCTCCCTCTGCCTCCCTCCCTCTCTCTCCCCTCCCTCTGTCTCCCTCTCTCTCCCTCTCCCTCTTTCCCCCTAACTCTCCGCCTCCTCCTCTCTCCCCCTCCCTCTCTCTCCCCCTTCCTCTCTCTCCCCTTCCTCCCCCTCCCTCTCTCTGTCTCCCCCTCCTTCTCTCCCCCTCCCTCTGTCTCTCTTCCCTTCTTGATAATTGTTTTGCCCATCTTGATTTTGGTGGTCTTGTCTGCCTAGCTGGTGATTTGAATTGTACCTTAGAGCCATCTTTGGACCATAATGGTATAGAACCTCACCCTGAGAGTGCAAAACATTTGGTGGCTCTACTAGTAAAATATCACCTGGTTGATGGGTGGAGATTGCAGCACCCTGGGGTTAAGCAATTTTCATGGTGCCAAGCCTCTAATAACAGAGTGCCCTTTGCTCGGTTAGATAAATTTTATATCAATAATGGGTTTCGGAATTTGATTTTGTGAACGGCGATTTTTCCCTCTGGTTTTTCGGATCATCATTTGGTTTCTCTAAAGTTGATTTTTCCCTCCGCCCCTCGTACGAGTGCCTATTGGGCCCTCAATGTGGAGCTGCTAGAAGAACCGCATTTTTGTAATGCATTCAGAGATTTTTGGGAGTCTCTCCATGCGAGGAAAAACACTTTCCAGAGCAGGAGGCAATGGTGGGAAATTGCAAAAACCCATATCAAAATTTTTTGTAAACAATATATTCTCTATCACTCGAAGGATAATTTTTCTATGATTTCTAAACTTGAAAAAGAGATTCTAGAACTGCAAGCAAATCCGACCAAGTTGAGTAGCAACACAAAAGAATCCAAAGATTTTGTAAGCAAGAAGGAGCTGCTTCATCGCCTTGTTAAAGAACGGGCGCAAGGGGCTTTAGTTCGGCTAAGAATGAAAAACTTAAAACTTCTTGACTCTCCTAAGTATTTCTTCTCCTTGGAGAATAAGAATAAAGCACAACAGCAAATGCTATCATTGCAATCACCAGATGGTGGGATTGTAAGTCAACCTAAAACTATCAGAAGGTTCGTAAGTGATTATTTTCCCTCTCGTTTGTGTGCTAAAGAAGTTGATTTAGATGTTGCACATACCTTTGTTGAAGCATTGCCCAAGTTGTGTGAATCGCAGCGAGTCTCGCTGGAGAGCACTATTACCCTGGGGGAATTGAGGTGCGCGCTTTTCGGTGTACCAACTGGTAAATCTCCTGGACTGGATGGCATTCCTCGTGAATTCTATGAAGCTTTTTGGGACATTATTGGAACTGAGCTTTTGGAAGTGCTCCAAGAAAGTTTACAACTTGGGGAGCTTCCCCTAAGTTGCAGACGAGCAGTTGTGTCCTTGCTACCAAAGAAAGGGGACACTCAGCTACTTCGGAATTGGCGTCCAACCTCCCTACTATGCACCGACTACAAAATATTCTCCAAAGTCCTTGCCTCACGCTTAAAATCCGTCGTCCACTCGCTTGTCCACCCCGACCAAACTTGTTGCGTGCCTGGACGATCGATATGTGACAATCTTGGTGCTGTTCGTGACATTTCTGACGTGTGTGACTGCCTACGCAAGAGCACAGGCCTCGTCTTTATAGACCAAGAACACGCTTTTGATTGTGTAGATCACAAATATTTATTTGCTGTCCTGAAGGGTTTTGGGTTTGGTCCCACCTTTATATCATGCATCCAGTTATTATATCATAATATTTATAGTTTGGTGAAAGTTAATAATGAACTGATTTCTCCTTTTTCTGTTTCAAGGGGTATAAGGCAGGGATGTCCCTTTTTTTTTCTTTCTTTTTTTCTTTTCTTTTTTGTATACAGAATCGAGGCTCGTGAAAGAGCTACCATTTATCAGACAAAAAAATCAGGCAGACACACAAAGTATATAATAAGAGGAGCGGTGGACAAGATGGGGAGAGAATGGGAAGCACACAAACACAACATTTGAGAGCAGGGACATCGGGAGAACTGTGGGCGGGAACGCGCGTAGCGTGACGTGCACAACATTTGAGAGCAGGGACATCGGGACAAACTTATTTTGTTTTGTTTTTCTCCCTTGCAGTAGCTTTGCTTGCGTTGAAGCGGAAGAAGCGCTGGGAAAATCGACTTCAGCAAATTGATGGGGCCCTTACAAAAATTGAATTTCAACGGGAGTCCTTACAGAATGCGGCGCTTCGCTCCATGGGGTTTGCTCCGAAGGCGTTGGAGAATGTCCACAAGGATATGTGCGTATGGAAATGGATATGTTTTGGCGTTATGGAGGAAAAACACACACGGATTTTATTATCTTTTTGCTCTCGCATGCACGGATATTGATAAAGTCGATGAGATAATGGATAATATACAAGAACAGCAGGAATTGGGGCAGGAAATCTCTGATGCCATCTCTCGGCCAGTTGGCTTTGCACAAAAGATAGATAAGTTGTGGCATTTTTCAACTTTCACCTTTTGTGTATTAATTCTGACATGTTTTATTAGTTATTACCTGAGAGTGTGGAGAGGACATGATTTTCGTATGTATGTCGCATATTGATGATTCCTATTCTGAAAACACGTCTTGCTCTCAGAGGGAAGCAGGCCTTTGATTGAGGTGTTGTGTATTACCAGGATGAACTTCTGGCTGAGCTGGAGGAGATAGAACAACAAATTGCTTAATAAAGAACTCCTGGCTCTTGCGAAACCTGAGTTGCCCAGCATCTCAACTACCATCCCTGCAGTAGATCCAGGTACTAATGGTCTGAATTGTAGTGGCCCCATCCCTTATAGACCGATCCGATAAGGACGATCAGGCCCCTCGCCGATAGGCGGCGCTCTTGCGTCCGCCATTACTGGGGGGCGTCCCGATCCAAACTTAACTCCAGCTGTCTGCGCCAGCACAACTATCATCGCGATCGTACATGAAAAGTGTCCGTGATAATCGTTCTCAAGTGTTTCTCTATACGTGTGGAGGGGTCGTGGACACCTGGCACCTGAAGGCACACGATACAAACCCCGTTTTCGGCGATATCGCCGAATGCCGCCCTGAAGGCACCTGGCACCTGGGGGTACCCGGTTTCCACTTCCACCTGCACCAAACCTATTTTGTTAACAACCGCGTACCCTATGCTACGCCAAGCCGAGCCCCCTTCCAAAAATTAGCAGAAGAACATATGATCATGAAGGAGAAACTTGACATGTACTCTAAGCATGATCAGGATATTGAGGCATGGCTCTCCAAAGCAGCTTTACATTTGCGGAATGAAATAAAGGAAGCCTTGTCTGGTCTCCTTTATATTCTTGCCATTGAGCCCCTTTTAGTTCGGTTTCGCGAGAAATTTTTGGGTTTCTCCATTTCCCCTAATGCTCCCCCTATAAAATTTGTAGCATATGCAGACGACATCTGCACTGCAATACAGTCTCAAGATGATGTATCCGAGTTAATCAGAGCTCTCAATAATTTTAGTCTTGCTTGTTCGGCCAAGGTGAACTGGTCAAAGAGTTGTACCACCTTCTTTGGACTACCTTCAGGTTTTTCTTTCCCGCCACTGCCAGGAAATTTGTCCTGGAAAAATGATGGCGTTTACCATTTGGGCGTGCACCTCGGTGATTCCCGACGCATTCCAAAAAACTGGGATGGATTAATTGAGAAAGTGCATTCCAAGCTACAAAAATGGAAAGGGCTTCTTTGCAACCTATCCTACCATGGAAGAGCATTGGTGATTAATAACTTGGTCACTTCTACCCTGTGGCACAGGTTTATGGTCTTGCAGCCACCAAAATGGCTCATCAAAACCATCCAGAAACATTACTTGATTTTTTCTGGGGTGGTAAACACTGGCTCCGACCAGGCGTGCTCAGCCTTCCACGTAATGAGGGGGGTCAAGGGCTCGTTGATGTCAACAGCAGGCTCATGACTTTCCACCTTCTTTTTGTGAAGAAGTTTCTTTACAGCCCCATGCATTGGGAGAGTTTAACCTTGTGTTTGCTAAAGCAAGCAGGTCGGCTGGGATATGGTCGCGAACTGTTTTTGCTTGATCTCCCGAAGATCGATGTCTCATCACTTCCGCTGTACATGCAGAGTGTCATCGACGTCTGGCAAGCCTTGTCGTTGCGTCGTGAGACCGGTTCCATTACCACCTCGACGTTCCTCAACGAACCAATCTTCTTCAACCACCTTTTTCAGCCATTCCTTCTTCCAGGACTTCTTCCAGAAAAAGAACCACCTTTTTTTCTTTTTTTCTTCTTCCAGGACTTTTGTCCAGTACTTTGTGGGGTCAGATCTTCTCTCTGTCCATAATTTGTTGGATTTTCAAAGAGAAAGATGGAAGTCTGCTCACGAAATTTCTGCCTGCTCTGGTTTCAGGTCCATTCGGATTATTGGCCAGATTTTTTTTGCCATCTCAAGAGCAGCAAATAATCTTAGAGTAGAGTTCAGGAGCCTGTTTGAGTCTGTGGGTTTGCTTGACCAATATGCTTTCCCTGTTTTGCTTTTGAATTTTAATGGCAAATTTGTACCCCTTAACTCCATTGAGAAAGGGGCGTTACATGAATGTTGTGTGCGTTTTATTTTTTTCGATTTTGTAAAAGCCCTTTTGGAGTTCAGTGGAAAGAGCACCTGTCAACTCCTTCACCTATTACTCATGTGTTGCGCAGTCTATATGCACCCCCAATCTCCAAGCGTACGGGCGACCTGCAATGGAGGCTTGCGCATTGGAATCTTCCTCATAACATTTTGTTGCACAAATTTTCAAATGACATTTCTGAAGTGTGTATCTTTTGTGAAAGTCGTGAAATGCTTTATCATGCATATGTTGGGTGCAGAAGACTTGTTCATTTCTGTTACGTGCTCCTCCCCAGACCCCGGTCACAGTGTACCTCCGAGCCCCGAGATGAGTCAAGGCAGAAAGATGTGTTATTCTGTATGCCAAGGATCAATGGTGAAACCACACCAATTGTTACCAACAAACAAGTATTGTATTGAGGTCACACAAGAATAACGGTACAGTAACAATATTTATCAAAAGTACAATCAATATATATCATTCCTATGATGGTACCATCAGTTTCGTAATATATAACTCACTGTGCTCCAAGTGAGCGAAAAGAAGAACATTCCCCAATGTCTCTATTCCGGCATCAAGCCAAAGTCGTTCCGCTCCAGTGATCGTCAGAACGATGTCCAATCGAGACCAGAATCCCGTTCGGATGACGGTCACAGTCCCGCTGCCAAAGCTGCGCAAAGGCGCCCTCAAGGCGACTGGGAAATCACACCCTCCGGTATGGACGTTCCACGGCTCCCGATTGGCGAACCGCAGATTTCCCACTCAAAAGCCACATTACACACACACACACCAAATTAACGTCTGGATGCGGTGAGAATGGTTGAAGCGAAGTGAAAAACCTTGAGCGATGCGCAAAGCGCGCGAGTCAGAATGGCCGACGGCCCGTTCTCGAGGCGTAACGGCATTACGATGATTCTCCTCGGAATTAACCGCAAAACCGAACATGCAGGTTGATTTGTCACAGCGATAACAACTCCGTCGCAGGAATCCCTTTCCCGGGAAACCCAAAGGTCACTCGTGACCCTCGTTCGCCAATCATTCGCTCGGGACCTTAAAGCAGCTCGGCTTCTTGTCTGACTCACTCGCTCCGCCTTCTCTTCCTCCTCTTCCTCTTCGTCGTCGTCCGGTTCCGGTTTCATTTAAAACATTAACTTTTTTACCTTTTGAAAATAGTAATCTCTATCTCCCTTAAACGACAACAATAATAGTACATGGAATCAAAAATGTTTACAGTGGATGAAAACCACAACAACGGAAGTGACGAATCCGTAACACTTTGTTTAAGTTTTTGCATGCCAATATTTTGAAAATGGGGCTTTCTTTTTCTTCTGTTGAATTTATTTGTGGTTGTCCTATTTCTGCTGTACATAAGTCTGAAACTGCTTTAGCGAACTTTTTGGTTGCTGAAGGAAAAATGGCAATTTACAAAACAAGGAAAAAGAAGGTGGAAGGTGGTGAATTTTCTTTTTGTAATATTTTGTTGACCTTGAAAGTCCTGATTATTTCTCGGATACAGCTTGAGTACCTGTATTGCAGCAAGTACGGAAAAGAACAAGAATTTAATGATAGATGGTGTGTTTAAAATGTTATTTGTTCTGTGAGGAACGAAACGCTAATTTTGCTTTTTGATGTATTCATAGCTCTCACATGAGCATTTCCTTTAAAATTGTTTGTGTTTTTGTTTTTCTTTGTGTTTTTTTCACCTTTGGTTTGTAAAATATTTTTATACTTGCTGGTTTCTTTTAAATATCCTTTGATCCTTTTTGGTGTATTTGTATTTATGATCCTTATGCAAATGTTTCTTCAAACTGGTTGCTTTGTTTACAACTGCTTTGTGAAAGGGTTTTATACTTTTATAATAAAAGGACACAAAGTCTCTCTCTCTCGCTCTCTCGCTCTCGCTCTCTCGCTCTCGCTCTCTCTCTCTCATGTTTCTGCGTCAAACTGCTGAAACTACTTCAAACCCCATATTCACAACTCTTCCATCCTACTGTTGCATTACACAAAACAACTGGCACAGAGCTATTGGTAAATGATGCTGTTAAGTGAAAGTTGTAAGCTAGTTTTATTCGTTTAATTCTAGTTCAACATGGTTATAGAAAACGCCGATTCTCTTCCGTGTAATCGTGGGGATCTCCAGGAAAAGGAAGGGCAGGAGGGCTGTTATATATTCCTGTGAGGAAGATGAAGGCTGTACCCAAAAGGATCACCGGAGTGATTATGCTAAAGGAGAGCTGGTCCATGGTCCGTGCCACTTGACTCCAAGCTTCTTTTTCCTGAAAATGGCAATACAGGAAATCAGATTTGTCACATGACCTTTGAGATTGTTCGAGAAGGATTATGCTATTTTTGTCAGCATAAAGACCGGGCGGTGTTCAGTTCCTATCCGGGCCAGGAGAAAAGCAAAAATTAGGAATGTTGCCAAAGTACTGTTAGCAACGGCGTACGTGTAATGTAAGAGCGACATCGATTGGTTCAACAGTCATGACGTCATTGGTAATCTGAACACCCATTGGTTGACTCGGTCACCACTATCCCTGGCTCCGATTGGCTGGAACGGAGTTTAGAGCGATGACTCTCCAGCATCAATACCTTGGAGGGAGAGGGAATGGGGTTCCCCAAAGCGGAGGCGCCCTCCATATATCGGTTAAAATACATTTACTTCTTCATGCAGGAGTATGAATCAAATTGGCGCCCTTTATATTAACTTTTCTAGAACATTACCTGGTTCCTCCTCAGAACACAAGGGTAGTCCAGCATGCACACGAGATTTTTTTTGAATGCCCCTTATTTTCTATTGTTCGACATTTTCTACAGTCTATGGAATGTCCCTTCTTTTCTATTGTTCGACATTTTCTACAATCTATGGAATGTCCCTTCTCTTTTGCTGTTTGCCATTTTCTACAATCTATGGAATGCCCCTTTTTTCTATTGTTTGCCATTTTCTACAATCTATGGAATGTCCCTGCTTTTCTTTTGTTTGCCATTTTCTACAATCTATGGAATGCCCCTTTTTTCTATTGTTCAACATTTTCTACAATCTATGGAATGTCCCTTCTTTTCTATTGTTTGCCATTTTCTACAATCGATGGAATGTTCCTTATTTTCTATTGTTTGCCATTTTCTACAATCTATGGAATGCCCCTTTTTTCTATTGTTCGACATTTTCTACAATCTATGGAATGCCCCTTTTTTTCTATTGTTCGACATTTTCTACAATCTATGGAATGCCCCTTTTTTTCTATTGTTCTACATTTTCTACAATCTATGGAATGTCCCTTTTTCTGTTGTTTGCCATTTTCTACAATCTATGGAATGTCCCTTCTTTTCTATTGTTTGCCATTTTCTACAATCTATGGATTGCCCCTTTTTTTCTATTGTTTGCCATTTTCTACAATCTATGGAATGTCCATTCTTTTCTATTGTTTGACATTTTCTACAATCTATGGAATGTCCCTTCTTTTCTATTGTTCGACATTTTCTACAATCTATGGAATGTCCCTTCTTTTCTATTGTTTGCCATTTTCTACAATCTATGGAATGCCCCTTTTTTTCTATTGTTTGCCATTTTCGACAATCTATGGAATGTCCCTTCTTTTCTATTGTTTGCCATTTTCTACAATCTATGGAATGTCCCTTCTTTTCTATTGTTTGCCATTTTCTACAATCTATGGAATGTCCCTTCTTTTCTATTGTTTGCCATTTTCTACAATCTATGGAATGTCCCTTCTTTTCTATTGTTCGACATTTTTTACAGTCTATGGAATGTCCCTTCTTTTCTATTGTTCGACATTTTCTACAATCTATGGAATGTCCCTTCTTTTCTGTTGTTTGCCATTTTCTACAATCTATGGAATGCCCCTTTTTTCTATTGTTTGCCATTTTCTACAATCTATGGAATGTCCCTGCTTTTCTTTTGTTTGCCATTTTCTACAATCTATGGAATGCCCCTTTTTTCTATTGTTTGCCATTTTCTACAATCTATGGAATGTCCCTTCTTTTCTATTGTTTGCCATTTTCTACAATCTATGGAATGTTCCTTATTTTCTATTGTTTGCCATTTTCTACAATCTATGGAATGCCCCTTTTTTCTATTGTTCGACATTTTCTACAATCTATGGAATGCCCCTTTTTTTCTAATTGTTTGACATTTTCTACAATCTATGGAATGTCCCTTTTTTCTATTGTTCTACATTTTTTACAATCTATGGAATGTCCCTTTTTTCTGTTGTTTGCCATTTTCTACAATCTATGGAATGTCTCTTCTTTTCTATTGTTTGCCATTTTCTACAATCTATGGATTGCCCCTTTTTTTGTATTGTTTGCCATTTTCTACAATCTATGGAATGTCCATTCTTTTCTAATTGTTTGACATTTTCTACAATCTATGGAATGCCCCTTTTTTCTATTGTTCTACATTTTTTACAATCTATGGAATGTCCCTTTTTTCTGTTGTTTGCCATTTTCTACAATCTATGGAATGTCTCTTCTTTTCTATTGTTTGCCATTTTCTACAATCTATGGATTGCCCCTTTTTTTGTATTGTTTGCCATTTTCTACAATCTATGGAATGTCCATTCTTTTCTATTGTTTGACATTTTCTACAATCTATGGAATGTCCCTTCTTTTCTATTGTTCGACATTTTCTACAATCTATGGAATGTCCCTTCTTTTCTATTGTTTGCCATTTTCTACAATCTATGGAATGCCCCTTTTTTTCTATTGTTTGCCATTTTCGACAATCTATGGAATGTCCCTTCTTTTCTATTGTTTGCCATTTTCTACAATCTATGGAATGTCCCTTCTTTTCTATTGTTTGCCATTTTCTTCAATCTATGGAATGTCCCTTCTTTTCTATTGTTCGACATTTTCTACAATCTATGGAATGCCCCTTTTTTCTATTGTTTGCCATTTTCTACAATCTATGGAATGTCCCTTCTTTTCTATTGTTTGCCATTTTCTACAATCTATGGAATTCCCCTTTTTTCTATTGTTTGCCATTTTCTACAATCTATGGAATGCCCCTTTTTTCTATTGTTTGCCATTTTCTACAATCTATGGAATGCCCCTTTTTTTCTATTGTTTGCCATTTTCTACAATCTATGGAATGTCCCTTTTTTTCTATTGTTTGCCATTTTCTACAATCTATGGAATGTCCCTTCTTTTCTATTGTTCGACATTTTCTACAATCTATGGAATGTCCCTTTTTTCTATTGTTTGCCATTTTCTACAATCTATGGAATTCCCCTTTTTTCTATTGTTTGCCATTTTCTACAATCTATGGAATGCCCCTTTTTTTCTATTGTTTGCCATTTTCTACAATCTATGGAATGCGCCTTTTTTTCTATTGTTTGCCATTTTCTACAATCTATGGAATGCCCCTTTTTTATATTGTTTGCCATTTTCTTCAATCTATGGAATGTCCATTCTTTTCTATTGTTTGACATTTTCTACAATCTATGGAATGTCCCTTCTTTTCTATTGTTCGACATTTTCTACAATCTATGGAATGTCCCTTCTTTTCTATTGTTTGCCATTTTCTACAATCTATGGAATGCCCCTTTTTTTCTATTGTTTGCCATTTTCGACAATCTATGGAATGTCCCTTCTTTTCTATTGTTTGCCATTTTCTACAATCTATGGAATGTCCCTTCTTTTCTATTGTTTGCCATTTTCTTCAATCTATGGAATGCCCCTTTTTTTCTATTGTTTGCCATTTTCTACAATCTATGGAATTCCCCTTTTTTCTATTGTTTGCCATTTTCTACAATCTATGGAATGCCCCTTTTTTTCTATTGTTTGCCATTTTCTACAATCTATGGAATGCGCCTTTTTTTCTATTGTTTGCCATTTTCGACAATCTATGGAATGTCCCTTGTTTTCTATTGTTTGCCATTTTCTACAATCTATGGAATGCCCCTTTTTTATATTGTTTGCCATTTTCTACAATCTATGGAATGTCCCTTCTTTTCTATTGTTCAACATTTTCTACAATCTATGGAATGCCCCTTTTTTCTATTGTTTGCCATTTTCTACAATCTATGGAATGTCCCTTCTTTTCTATTGTTTGCCATTTTCTACAATCTATGGAATGTCCCTTCTTTTCTATTGTTTGCCATTTTCTACAATCTATGGAATGCCCCTTTTTTTCTATTGTTTGCCATTTTCTACAATCTATGGAATGCCCCTTTTTTCTATTGTTTGCCATTTTCCACAATCTATGGAATGTCCCTTTTTTCTAATTGTTTGCCATTTTCTACAATCTATGGAATGTCCCTTCTTTTCTATTGTTTGCCATTTTCTACAATCTATGGAATGCCCCTTTTTTTCTATTGTTTGCCATTTTCTACAATCTATGGAATGTCCCTTTTTTCTATTGTTTGCCATTTTCTACAATCTATGGAATGCCCCTTTTTTTCTATTGTTTGCCATTTTCTACAATCTAAGGAATGTCCCTTCTTTTCTATTGTTTGCAATTTTCTACAATCTATGGAATGTCCCTTCTTTTCTATTGTTCGACAATTTCTACAATCTATGGAATGTCCCTTCTTTTCTATTGTTCGACATTTTCTACAATTTTTTTTTTTTTTTTTTTTTTTTTGTATACAAGATCGAGGCTCGTGAAAGAGCGAACATTAATCACACAGAAAGACAAACCGACACATAAAACATATAACATCGGGAGCGTTAGACAAGATGGGGAGAGAGGGGGAAGGACACAAACACAACATTTGAGAGCAGGGACCGAGAGACATGGAGACATCGAGAGATCTGAGAGAGGGCGAGGGCTTTGGGGGGGGGGGGCATGGGAAGGGGGCGGTGGGAGAGGTATAAAACATATGGACACTGCCAGGACTTCCAGGAAAGAAGTTGGAATTTCAAACAAGGTGGATCTGGGGTGAATTAGCGGGGGTAGAAAAGATCAAGGTTTTGGATGGGGGAAGATAAGAGATGGTGGTGAACAGCTGTTTTAAAGACCTGGAGGGAGGAGTGGGATTGAAGGGAGTGAGGGAGTTTGTTCCAGAGGCGGGAGAAAAGAGGAATGAAAGAGTGAAGGTGAGCAGAGAGCCGAGATTTCGGCAGTTTAACCATCAGAGGGTTGCTGGCAGATCTTGTGCGACCTGTAGGAATATTTGGGGGACAGAGCACAGAGAGAGCTGGGGGTGCAAGGCCGGAGAGGGGTCGGTAGAAGACAGAAAGACCACCTACCTGCCTGCGGTGAGTGAGTGAAAGGCCCTCAGAGATAGCTTCATCGCGGGAGATTCCAATAATTCTGAAAGCTTTGGTTTCAGCAGCGTGAAGCCGAGCTAGGTGTGAGGCAGGAGCACCGGCCCATAGGGGAGAACAGTATTCCATTGAGCTGCGGATGAAAGCCTTGTATGTGGTGAGGAGCTCAGGTGTGCCGAGGAAGGACTTCGCACGACGGAGGATGCCCAGTCGGCGACTGGCTTTGGAGGCCAGCTTGGAAATGTGGTTTTCCCAAGAAAGATCATGGCAGATAGTGAGACCCAAAATCTTGAGCGACAGAACTTCTTGGAGAGGATTGTTGAGAAAGTAGATGGGAGGGTTGTCCAGTCGATCTTTTCGGAGAGACATAGTAAGAGTGTGAGATTTGTCAGGATTGAAAGACATGTTCCACTTGTTTGACCAGTCTGTGATTTTGTCCAGGTCTTCAGAGAGTGAGGAGGCAGCAGACTGCCGATCTGAGGGAAGAGGAATGGAGCGGCAGAGAGTGGAGTCATCAGCAAAGAGATAGAGAGGATTTTCGAGAGAGTCAGAGAGATCATTGATGAAGACCAGAAAAAGCATGGGGCCCAGAACACTGCCTTGGGGAACTCCAGCCTGAACAGGAAGAGGAGATGAGAGAAACCCATTCAGGGCCACACGTTGACGACGACTAGAGAGGAAGTCCGCCAGCCATGCGTGGAGATTTCCATGGATACCAAAGGAGGAGAGTTTGGTGAGCAGAGCGGGGTGCCAGACCGTGTCGAAGGCACGTGATATGTCGAGGGAGACAGCTCTAATTTCCTGTTTGGCATTGAGGACCTCCATCCATTGTTGAGACAGCAGAAGCAGCATGTCCAGAGTAGAGTGACCTGGTCTGAAACCAAATTGATGATCAGAGATCAAGCCATTGGAGAAGAGGAAAGATTTCATATCCAAAGCAATGATGGATTCCATGACTTTGCTGATAATTGGGAGAAGGTTGATTGGTCTGTAGTTGCTAGGATCTGTTTTTGCACCTTTTTTGTGCAAAGCGGTGATGTTGGCTGATTTCCAAGCAGATGGCAGTTGACCTTGAGCAAAAGAGAGGGTGAAGAGAACAGAGAGAGGGTGAGATAGAGCGGCAGAGCAGGATTTTAGGACCCGTGGGCTGATGCCGTCGGGTCCAGTTGCAGAATCAGAGTCGAGGGTTGACAGAAACTTTTCCACCTTGTCAGGAGGAAAGGACACGGAGTCCAGGAGCAGCAGGGTACGACTGGGTATGGTGGGTACAGAGAGGGATGGGTTTGGGACACAAGATTTAGAGGCAAACACAGAGTTGAGGCATTCAGCTTTTTCACGTGCGGAGTCAGCTGTGTAGCCGTTTGAGGTAAGGGAGGGGATGGAGGGGGAACAAACACCAGAAACGGATTTGACCAGACGCCACCAGGATCCGGGTCGGGAAATTGACAGATTGTGTCAGTCCCAGTGAGTCGCAGAAGTCCTTTGCTGAAGAGCCATGGCTGGTGAGAGAGGTACCCACACCCAGCCAACTGGCATGGTGACAATTGAAATCACCACATATGAGGAAGAGAGAGTTGGGATGAGTAGATAGAAGTTGGTCCATATCATCAGACAGCGAGATGTAGATGGAGTCATCACTGTTTGGTGGACGGTACAACACACATATGAACAAGAGGTGGGAGCGAAGGGGAAGCCGTAGCCAGAGGTATTCCTGGGGGTGAGGTGGAGAGAGTGCAGTGCAGGGCGAGTGAGGAAGAGAGTTTTTGATAAAGATAGCAACCCCGCCTCCAGGACGAGGCTCAGGTCTATCATACCGGAGGAGGGAGTAGCCCGGGAGAGATACTATGGAATCAGAGACATCATAAAGGAGGAAAGTTTCTGTTAAGCAGATCACGTCTGGTTTGACAGAAGCAACCTGTATGGAGAGATCAGTTAAGTTTGAACGAAGGCCCCGGATGTTTGAGGTCCATACCGTTAATGAAGAGGAAGGGGGAGCATCAGATACAGAACAGGGGGGAGGAGGGGTAGGGTAAGATGTGGAAGAGGTGGAAGAGATAGGGAGAGCTGTTGAAGGTGTGTCAGAGATTTCAGAATAGCTCGGAGAAAGGGAAGGATGGGGCGGACAAAAGGTTTGATGGTGATTGGGTGAGCCACAATGAGGTGTTATTTGAGGAGGGGGAAGAGCGAGGCAGAAGGTTGGGGGAGATGGAGGTGAGAGTTTGAAGGGGGAAGAAGCGGGGAGGACGCTTTGAGGAGGGGGAGTGAGAGGGGGGAAATTGAGAAGCAATGAGGGTGGGGAGATTTGAAGGGGAGGGGTGAGGGGGGAGTTTGGGAGGGAAGGGACAAGGGGAGGGATTTGAAAGGGATGGGATATGGGGGAGATTTGGAGGGGAGGGGTGAGGCAGGAGTCTAGGAGGGGAGGGGCGAGGGGGCGTCTTGGCGGGGAGGGGTGAGGGGGTAGTTTAGGAGGGAGGGGGCAAGGGGGGAGATTTGAAAGGCATGGGTGATGGGGAAGATTTGGAGGGGAGGGGTGATGGGGAAGATTTGGAGGGGAGGGGTTATGGGGAAGATTTGGAGGGGAGGGGTGAGATTGGATTTTTGAAAGTGTACGATTTATGGGAAACGAACATTTATTGCAAAATGAGTTTCTTGTGACCTTCGAGTTAAAAATACGTTTAAGGACGCTGGATGGAGGATGGAGTGCAGGAGAGTTTAGGGAATGTAGAAAAAAGGCACTATAGGAGATGGATATTTTTTTTGGGATGAATTGATTTGGGATGAACAATCTATGGAATGTCCCTTCTTTTCTATTGTTTGCCATTTTCTACAATCTATGGAATGTCCCTTCTTTTCTATTGTTCGACATTTTCTACAATCTATGGAATGTCCCTTTTTTTCTTTTGTTTGCCATTTTCTACAATCTATGGAATGTCCCTTCTTTTATATTGTTTGCCATTTTCTACAATCTATGGAATGTCTCTTTTTTTCTTTTGTTTGCCATTTTCTACAATCTATGGAATGCCCCTTCTTTTCTATTGTTTGCCATTTTCTACAATCTATGGAATGCCCCTTTTTTCTATTGTTTGCCATTTTCCACAATCTATGGAATGTCCCTTCTTTTCTATTTTTCGACATTTTGTACAATCTATGGAATGCCCCTTCTTTTCTATTGTTTGCCATTTTGTACAATCTATGGAATGCCCCTTTTTTCTATTGTTTGCCATTTTGTACAATCTATGGAATGTCCCTTCTTTTCTATTGTTTGCCATTTTGTACAATCTATGGAATGTCCCTTCTTTTCTATTGTTTGCCATTTTGTACAATCTATGGAATGCCCCTTCTTTTCTATTGTTTGCCATTTTGTACAATCTATGGAATGTCCCTTCTTTTCTATTTTTCGACATTTTGTACAATCTATGGAATGCCCCTTTTTTCTATTGTTTGCCATTTTCCACAATCTATGGAATGCCCCTTTTTTCTATTGTTTGCCATTTTCCACAATCTATGGAATGTCCCTTTTTTCTATTGTTTGACATTTTCTACAATCTATGGAATGTCCCTTTTTTCTATTGTTTGCCATTTTCTACAATCTATGGAATGTCCCTTTTTTCTATTGTTTGCCATTTTCTACAATCTATGGAATGTCCCTTCTTTTCTATTTTTCGACATTTTGTACAATCTATGGAATGCCCCTTTTTTCTATTGTTTGCCATTTTCCACAATCTATGGAATGCCCCTTTTTTCTATTGTTTGCCATTTTCCACAATCTATGGAATGTCCCTTTTTTCTATTGTTTGACATTTTCTACAATCTATGGAATGTCCCTTTTTTCTATTGTTTGCCATTTTCTACAATCTATGGAATGTCCCTTTTTTCTATTGTTTGCCATTTTCTACAATCTATGGAATGTCCCTTTTTTCTATTGTTTGCCATTTTCTACAATCTATGGAATGTCCCTTTTTTCTATTGTTTGCCATTTTCTACAATCTATGGAATGTCCCTTTTTTCTATTGTTTGCCATTTTCTACAATCTATGGAATGTCCCTTTTTTCTATTGTTTGACATTTTCTACAATCTATGGAATGTCCCTTTTTTCTATTGTTTGCCATTTTCTACAATCTATGGAATGTCCCTTTTTTCTATTGTTTGCCATTTTCTACAATCTATGGAATGTCCCTTCTTTTCTATTTTTCGACATTTTGTACAATCTATGGAATGCCCCTTTTTTCTATTGTTTGCCATTTTCCACAATCTATGGAATGCCCCTTTTTTCTATTGTTTGCCATTTTCCACAATCTATGGAATGTCCCTTTTTTCTATTGTTTGCCATTTTCTACAATCTATGGAATGTCCCTTTTTTCTATTGTTTGACATTTTCTACAATCTATGGAATGCCCCTTTTTTCTATTGTTTGCCATTTTCTACAATCTATGGAATGTCCCTTTTTTCTATTGTTTGCCATTTTCTACAATCTATGGAATGTCCCTTCTTTTCTATTGTTTGCCATTTTCTACAATCTATGGAATGCCCCTTTTTTTCTATTGTTTGCCATTTTCTACAATCTATGGAATGCCCCTTTTTTCTATTGTTTGCCATTTTCTACAATCTATGGAATGTCCCTTCTTTTCTATTGTTTGCCATTTTCTACAATCTATGGAATGCCCCTTTTTTTCTATTGTTTGCCATTTTCTACAATCTATGGAATGCCCCTTTTTTTCTATTGTTTGCCATTTTCTACAATCTATGGAATGTCCCTTTTTTTCTATTGTTTGCCATTTTCTACAATCTATGGAATGCCCCTTTTTTCTATTGTTTGCCATTTTCTACAATCTATGGAATGCCCCTTTTTTTCTATTGTTTGCCATTTTCTACAATCTATGGAATGTCCCTTTTTTCTATTGTTTGCCATTTTCTACAATCTATGGAATGTCCCTTCTTTTCTATTGTTTGCCATTTTCTACAATCTATGGAATGCCCCTTTTTTTCTATTGTTTGCCATTTTCTACAATCTATGGAATGTTCCTTATTTTCTATTTTTCGACATTTTGTACAATCTATGGAATGCCCCTTTTTTCTATTGTTTGCCATTTTCTACAATCTATGGAATGCCCCTTTTTTCTATTGTTTGCCATTTTCTACAATCTATGGAATGCCCCTTTTTTTCTATTGTTTGCCATTTTCTACAATCTATGGAATGCCCCTTATTTTCTATTGTTTGCCATTTTCTACAATCTATGGAATGTCCCTTCTTTTCTATTGTTTGCCATTTTCTACAATCTATGGAATGCCCCTTTTTTTCTATTGTTTGCCATTTTCTACAATCTATGGAATGTCCCTTCTTTTCTATTGTTTGCCATTTTCTACAATCTATGGAATGCCCCTTTTTTTCTATTGTTTGCCATTTTCTACAATCTATGGAATGCCCCTTTTTTCTATTGTTTGCCATTTTCTACAATCTATGGAATGCCCCTTATTTTCTATTTTTCGACATTTTGTACAATCTATGGAATGCCCCTTTTTTCTATTGTTTGCCATTTTCTACAATCTATGGAATGTCCCTTATTTTCTATTGTTCGACATTTTCTACAATCTATGGAATGTTCCTTATTTTCTATTGTTTGCCATTTTCTACAATCTATGGAATGTCCCTTATTTTCTATTGTTTGCCATTTTCTACAATCTATGGAATGTCCCTTCTTTTCTATTGTTTGCCATTTTCTACAATCTATGGAATGCCCCTTTTTTCTATTGTTTGCCATTTTCTACAATCTATGGAATGTTCCTTATTTTCTATTTTTCGACATTTTGTACAATCTATGGAATGCCCCTTTTTTCTATTGTTTGCCATTTTCTACAATCTATGGAATGTCCCTTATTTTCTATTGTTTGCCATTTTCTACAATCTATGGAATGCCACTTTTTTCTATTGTTTGCCATTTTCTACAATCTATGGAATGCCCCTTTTTTCTATTGTTTGCCATTTTCTACAATCTATGGAATGTCCCTTTTTTCTATTGTTTGCCATTTTCTACAATCTATGGAATGTCCCTTCTTTTCTATTGTTTGCCATTTTCTACAATCTATGGAATGTCCCTTCTTTTCTATTGTTCGACATTTTCTACAATCTATGGAATGTCCCTTCTTTTATATTGTTTGCCATTTTCTTCAATCTATGGAATGTCCCTTCTTTTCTATTGTTTGCCATTTTCTACAATCTATGGAATGTCCCTTCTTTTCTATTGTTTGCCATTTTCTACAATCTATGGAATGTCCCTTATTTTCTATTGTTCGACATTTTCTACAATCTATGGAATGTTCCTTATTTTCTATTGTTTGCCATTTTCTACAATCTATGGAATGTCCCTTCTTTTCTATTGTTTGCCATTTTCTACAATCTATGGAATGTCCCTTATTTTCTATTGTTCGACATTTTCTACAATCTATGGAATGTTCCTTATTTTCTATTGTTTGCCATTTTCTACAATCTATGGAATGTCCCTTCTTTTCTCTTGTTCGACATTTTCTACAATCTATGGAATGTCCCTTCTTTTCTCTTGTTCGACATTTTCTACAATCTATGGAATGTCCCTTTTTTCTATTGTTTGCCATTTTCTACAATCTATGGAATGTCCCTTTTTTTCTATTGTTTGCCATTTTCTACAATCTATGCAATGTCCCTTCTTTTCTTTACTTTTCCACATGGCACATCCCATATATAAAGGGGCCTTTTCTATGCCCCTGGCATTTTCCCCAAGATTGCTATTTTACTGCTCTGTATGATTTTTCTATGGTTTCGTTTTTTCTTTTTACATACTTGAGAGATTCGACCCTTCCAACCCCTGAGACACGAACTATTATTGGAATTTACCCTTTAGGCCTTTAGATGTTTAGACCATCTAGAACCTTTAAAGCACACACCACGCAATCATCTATAGTCCTCTTGAAAAACACTGACTACATGTTTTTTCAGCAAGTGACGCTGAAACTCGCCCCACCCAGGAGAATCTTAACAAGAACATTTCGCTTCCCACCTGTCGGCTTCTCAGGTTAATAACGAAATGCATCAACGGTGTGTACATTTGCAGCCATGTTGAATTCGTCTCGTACCTCGTCGTAGGCATTGCGGGCGTTGGTGTGTGAGATGATTTCATTGGCAGCATCAAGCACGGGGTCCAACAATGGCAGTAAGGCCGAAGGGATAGAATCTTCATCACCGCTCACTGAATCCATATGGAAAAAGGAGTCGTTAATGAGGAACCTGGTGTGCTCATGCCAAGTCAGACACTCCAGTGATCAATGGTGGCGGTGTGACGGAGGATTGGTGAGTAACACTCAGGAAATCAGAAGCAAATGCAAAAGTGTTACTATAGTGTAGTAGTGAAGATATGTGATATCCCATAAATAGTTCTGGGTTCATATCCTATTGTATAGTGTAGTATTGAAGGTGTGTGATATCTCATAAATAGTTATTGGTTCATATCCTATTGTATTGTGCAGTATTGAAGGTGTGTGATATCCCATAAATAGTTCTGGGTTCATATCCTATTGTATCATGTAGTATTGAAGGTTTGTGATATCCCATAAATTGTTCTGGGTTCATATCCCATTGTATAGTGTAGTATTGAAGGTGTGTGATATCCCATAAATAGTTCTGGGTTCATATCCTATTGTATCGTGTAGTATTGAAGGTGTGTGATATCCCATAAATAGTTCTTGGTTCATATCCTATTGTATAGTGTAGTATTAAAGGTTTGTGATATCCCATAAATAGTTCTTGGTTCATATCCTATTGTATAGTGTAGTGTTGAAGGTGTGTGATATCCCAAAAATATTTAATTGTTCATATCCTATTGTATCGTGTAGTATTAAAGGTTTGTGATATCCCATAAATAGTTCTGGGTTCATATCCTATTGTATAGTATAGTATTGAAGGTGTGTGATATCCCATAAATAGTTCTGGGTTCATATCCCATTGTATCATGTAGTATTGAAGGTGTGTGATATTCCATAAATAGTTCTGGGTTCATATCCCATTGTATAGTGTAGTATTGAAGGTGTGTGATATCCCATAAATAGTTCTGGGTTCATATCCTATTGTATCGTGTAGTATTGAAGGTGTGTGATATCCCATAAATAGTTCTGGGTTCATATCCTATTGTATAGTATAGTATTGAAGGTGTGTGATATCCCATAAATAGTTCTTGGTTCATATCCTATTGTATAGTGTAGTATTAAAGGTTTGTGATATCCCATAAATAGTTCTTGGTTCATATCCCATTGTATAGTGTAGTGTTGAAGGTGTGTGATATCCCATAAATAGTTCTTGGTTCATATCCTATTGTATAGTGTAGTATTAAAGGTTTGTGATATCCCATAAATAGTTCTTGGTTCATATCCTATTGTATAGTGTAGTATTAAAGGTTTGTGATATCCCATAAATAGTTCTTGGTTCATATCCTATTGTATAGTGTAGTGTTGAAGGTGTGTGATATCCCAAAAATATTTAATTGTTCATATCCTATTGTATCGTGTAGTATTAAAGGTTTGTGATATCCCATAAGTAGTTGTGGGTTCATATCTCATTGAAGGAAGCAAGTGGGATTAAGGATGGAATTGTAAACATGCAGAAATTAAATGATTCAACGTGATGAGAATGTTCTTATTAGGTTCCTGAAGGAACCCAATTGTTTTTGTTGCGTTTATTAGCTCACCTGGAACGAAGTTCCTGGGAGCTTATGCGATGGCGCGTCGTCTGTCAGTCCGTCCATCAGTCCGTCCGTCCGTCAATTCCGTCAGTCCATCAGTCCGTCCATCAGTCCCGTCAGTCCGTCAGTCCAGTCCATCCGTCAGTCTGTCAGTCCAGTCAGTCCGTCCGTCCGTCCATCCGTCCGCCAGTTTGTCCGTCCGTCCGCCAGTTTGTCCGTCAGTCCGTCCGTCTGTCCGTCCGTCAGTCCGTCAGTCCGTCAGTCGGTTAGTCTGTCAGTCCGTCAGTCCGTCTGTCCGTCAGTCCGTCCATTAGTCCATCCGTCTGTCTGTTCGTCCGTCCGTCCATCCGTCAGTCAGTCAGTCAGTCCGTCAGTCCGTCCATTAGTCCGTCCGTCTGTCTGTTCGTCCGTCCGTCCATCCATCCGTCAGTCAGTCAGTGAGTCAGTCTGTCCATACGTCAGTCCGTCCATCAGTTAGTCAGTCCGTCCATCCGTCAGTCAGTCAGTCAGTCCGAGGTGTGCCATTCTAGTAAGAGGAGTACCATTCTATTAAGAGGAGTGCCATTCTAGTAAGAGGTGTGCCATTCTAGTAAGAGGTGTGCCATTCTAGTAAGAGGTGTGCCATTCTAGTAAGAGGTGTGCCATTCTAGTAAGAGGTGTGCCATTCTAGTAAGAGGTGTGCCATTCTAGTAAGAGGTGTGCCATTCTAGTAAGAGGTGTGCCATTCTAGTAAGAGGTGTGCCATTCTAGTAAGAGGAGTGCCATTCTAGTAAGAGGAGTGCCATTCTAGTAAGAGGTGTGCCATTCTAGTAAGAGGTGTGCCATTCTAGTAAGAGGTGTGCCATTCTAGTAAGAGGTGTGCCATTCTAGTAAGAGGTGTGCCATTCTAGTAAGAGGTGTGCCATTTTAGTAAGAGGTGTGCCATTCTTCTAAGAGGTGTGCCATTCTAGTAAGAGGTGTGCCATTGTATTAAGAGGTGTGGCATTGTAGTAAGAGGTGTGCCATTGTAGTAAGAGGTGTGCCATTGTAGTAAGAGGTGCGCCATTCTAGTAAGAGGTGCGCCATTCTAGTAAGAGGTGCGCCATTCTAGTAAGAGGTGCGCCATTCTAGTAAGAGGTGCGCCATTCTAGTAAGAGGTGCGCCATTCTAGTAAGAGGTGCGCCATTCTAGTAAGAGGTGCGCCATTCTAGTAAGAGGTGTGCCATTCTAGTAAGAGGTGTGCCATTCTACTAAGAGGTGTGCCATTCTAGTAAGAGGTGTGCCATTGTATTAAGAGGTGTGGCATTGTAGTAAGAGGTGTGCCATTCTAGTAAGAGGTGTGCCATTCTAGTAAGAGGTGTGCCATTCTAGTAAGAGGTGTGCCATTCTAGTAAGAGGTGTGCCATTCTAGTAAGAGGTGTGCCATTCTAGTAAGAGGTGTGCCATTCTAGTAAGAGGTGTGCCATTCTACTAAGAGGTGTGCCATTCTAGTAAGAGGTGTGCCATTGTATTAAGAGGTGTGGCATTGTAGTAAGAGGTGTGCCATTCTAGTAAGAGGTGTGCCATTCTAGTAAGAGGTGTGCCATTCTAGTAAGAGGTGTGCCATTCTAGTAAGAGGTGTGCCATTCTAGTAAGAGGTGTGCCATTCTAGTAAGAGGTGTGCCATTCTAGTAAGAGGTGTGCCATTCTAGTAAGAGGTGTGCCATTGTATTAAGAGGTGTGGCATTGTAGTAAGAGGTGTGCCATTCTAGTAAGAGGTGTGCCATTCTAGTAAGAGGTGTGCCATTCTAGTAAGAGGTGTGCCATTCTAGTAAGAGGTGTGCCATTCTAGTAAGAGGTGTGCCATTCTAGTAAGAGGTGTGCCATTGTAGTAAGAGGTGCGCCATTCTAGTAAGAGGTGCGCCATTCTAGTAAGAGGTGTGCCATTCTAGTAAGAGGTGTGCCATTCTAGTAAGAGGTGTGCCATTGTATTAAGAGGTGTGCCATTGTAGTAAGAGGTGCGCCATTCTAGTAAGAGGTGCGCCATTCTAGTAAGAGGTGCGCCATTCTAGTAAGAGGTGCGCCATTGTAGTAAGAGGTGCGCCATTCTAGTAAGAGGTGTGCCATTCTAGTAAGAGGTGTGCCATTCTAGTAAGAGGTGTGCCATTCTAGTAAGAGGTGTGCCATTCTAGTAAGAGGTGTGCCATTGTAGTAAGAGGTGCGCCATTCTAGTAAGAGGTGTGCCATTCTAGTAAGAGGTGTGCCATTCTAGTAAGAGGTGTGCCATTCTAGTAAGAGGTGTGCCATTCTAGTAAGAGGTGTGCCATTCTAGTAAGAGGTGTGCCATTGTAGTAGGAGGTGCGCCATTCTAGTAAGAGGTGTGCCATTCTAGTAAGAGGTGTGCCATTCTAGTAAGAGGTGTGCCATTCTAGTAAGAGGTGTGCCATTCTAGTAAGAGGTGTGCCATTCTAGTAAGAGGTGTGCCATTGTAGTAAGAGGTGCGCCATTCTAGTAAGAGGTGCGCCATTCTAGTAAGAGGTGCGCCATTCTAGTAAGAGGTGCGCCATTCTAGTAAGAGGTGTGCCATTGTAGTAAGAGGTGCGCCATTGTAGTAAGAGGTGTGCCATTGTAGTAAGAGGTGTGCCATTGTAGTAAGAGGTGTGCCATTGTAGTAAGAGGTGTGCCATTGTAGTAAGAGGTGTGCCATTCTAGTAAGAGGTGTGCCATTCTAGTAAGAGGTGTGCCATTCTAGTAAGAGGTGTGCCATTGTAGTAAGAGGTGCGCCATTCTAGTAAGAGGTGTGCCATTCTAGTAAGAGGTGTGCCATTCTAGTTCCACATTGATGTGAAATGTTTTTTAATTTTTGAAGGAGCACCAAGGGTACCCGACGTTGCCCGGTCTATTTTTATGGGGGCCTAAAACACTTCCCTACACCCACTAAGGGGATCATTTAATATATAGGGCCTACCTATTCCATCGATACAAAGGCCTAAGCACTAGAGAACGATTATAATAATAATAATAAAAAATCCAACATTTTTTTTCCCCATAATTTAAACCGTTTCCCCCGTAAAACACTCCCAGGCACTCACTGATGAACCTCTGAAAGTTTGGGGAAGATCCGTTCAGCCATCTCTGAGAAAAATGGCGACAGACAAACAAACGGCTCTCGATAGTATAGATTCCCTGGTGTATTTACTTTAGGAAGTGTTCGCGTGGTGCTTGTGGATGGTCTTGCGACCAATCGTCATTCGTACACGTCACCGGTGTTGCACACCTGCTGCTGTGGTACGACCGGCCAGGCCGTGCCTCTCCGCGAAGCATTCGAAGAGTAGATCACTCCGTGCCTTCACGGCAACGTAATCCTCTGCTCTGGTGATCAAACCCAGGGACGAACCGTGCCTTGGGAGAACTCCACGGGGACTTTGGGCCTCCTTGTTTGCCGAGGACATGTGTAGAATTTTGGGCAGACGTTCGAGGAAGAGCTAAAGGTTTGAGAGAACGATGGGAGAGCTTCATCCAAGCTTGCCAAGGTTTTCCACATGACATTTCCAAAAGAAAACATTTCATGAGGTGCAGTTATTTATATATTGATGGAGGTGATTAATGTATTCCGAGCAGCAAGGACTAAGTCAGACACAAAGCTTTTGAGACGGACGTGTTTTGTATAAGTCGAAATCCCAGCAAATTGTCTCGTGAGCAAACCATACCCATTTCATCCAGGTGTGCAGCTTGTGCGTGTTGGGTGTCCGGTGATGTAAATTTAACATGAGCACGTTGGTCAGGACCACTATCGTCACCGACACCATGATGAACAGCAGGTACCTATGTGAACACGGCAAAGAAATGCTCAGACACCGCGCACATTTGTACATCGATCTGATTTTGCAATACAACACCAGTTTCCCTCCCAATTACAATGGGTTTGTCCGTTTGATCACTCATCCCTCTACTGACTTCTCGAGGTTTCCGAGAATGGACACCCGCAGGGTTTGTCATTACAGCGCACACGTGAAGCATGTGTTCTTACTGTTTTTAAGGATGTTATAAAGGACACATACACCAAGCGTGAAAAACTAATGCAATGTGGTCGATAAGGTGATGTAATAGACACTGCGGAAAATGGCGGTAAAACCTGGAATTAATTTTTTTATATAATTATATATAATGGGATATTTATCAACTACTTATGGGATATATATTGAATTATCGCGAAGACTCAATAGCTCAGTGGGCTGTCACCGCGTAAGTGATGAAGCCCGTGGGTTTGAGTCCCGGGTTGAGTCAGAATTTTTTCACACTAACCACATGCAGGAATTTACTTCCTGTTTATTAAATGTATATATGTATATATTGTTACGTTTGTGGGGGTAGGCAATGGAATACCTTAGGGCCAGATAGGATTGTATAGGTGGTGTGCTCCGACTGTCATGAAGAAGAAGAAACCTGTAACTTAAGTCAGCTCCGTATGTTCGGATTAAGTGTGATTTGTGGCCATACAGAGGGTGGCTCTTGTGCTATGTAGCTTAGGGGTTAAGGGTAAATCCCCTGTGTGTGAATTGCTTCTGTGATTTTTCCTTTGCTCCTTATGATACTACACTACCAGCCAAGCAATTGGTGCATAATTAATAACACTAAATAAAAGCCACCAGGATTCAGACATGTAACGCTGCCGCTGGCGCCACCAGCTGAGTCATCGCAACACCAAGCAAGCAGGGCCGCGAGGCCCCGCCCCGAAAGGTGATGATAGGTCAGGGCGATGGAGTGATGAGATGGCACTCGCTGATGGGAGCATGCGCGGACGTCATCATGGAACGTTCGAGACCGAGGGTAAAAAGGACATGTCCCGGCATTTTCCTTCTCTTGCTCCATGGATGTGGTCGCAAGCGTTCACAGTTCGTGCTGACTCTCTTCACGCTGGGTTTAGTAGTGATCAGTTCGCATTCTCTTCTCTTTGTGTCCCGAGTTGAAGCAAACACTCGCATTGCTTTCGCTCTTGGTCCTGACATTGGCGGTCGCAGCTCATGGACTCTGGCGCCCTTGGTTTGTGGCTTCGTGGTGGCTGTGTGCCGTGTCGTGGGTGTCGGAGAGACTGCGGTGCTTTGTGGAGTGGACGACGAGAAGGGAGTGTGGAAGTGTAACTCAGTGTAACTTATTAATTAACCTGGTAACAAAGCAGATACATTTTACATGCAAACTCTGTGAAAGACGAGTTTGTAAATGAGTCAGGAATGCGCCCGAACATGATAATCTCTTGTCCACCTGGTCACAGCCCCTGGCTGAAGCACCCCCCTATCGTTTGGTAAACGGAACTCACAACAGGAGGGGAGCGAGCTGATACCAGGACTTGGTACATGCATGACCTCGGGGCATTAGCGGAGAGGGGATTAAGTCCAGTTGATGTCATATAAACGAGAGCAAACGTGGAGTCGACAGGAGCTGCTAACAGAAGCTCTGACCAACGGGAGTGGCAGAGGAACATCAGCCGAACGAGAAGGACATTGGAAAAGAGTTAACCTGATCCATTATATTATGCGGTATTATTTGGTAAATGGAATGAAGTGAATAACCAGTTAATAAACCAGACCTTTTGTAAACCTGTGTCCGGTCATTGGAGTCCTGTGAGTCTCTCAGCTACAAATTCTCCAACAATCTGGAGGCACCGCTGGAATTTCGAGTGGACGTCGTCAAGGGTCAAGGTGAGCATGACCTCTTGGGGATCTGTCCATTATGAAATATGAATTCTGAAGATGGAGGATTTGGTGTGTGGGACTGGCGATTGTCCATAGGAAATACAAGGATGAAACGTGTTAAACGACTGTAGCAATTTATTCGTGTTTTGTTTTTTTTCTCTCTAAATGATTTCTGTAAATACGTATTTTTGCGCTGGTCATTAAGGGAGTCATTAAGGGAGGCAAACGTTTTTTTACCAGATGGTGCAGATGCTTTACAAAACTTGAAAATGAAGTGAAATTGTTGTATCTTGGTGATGGTGAAGTGTTGTTTTGAAAATATATTTGTGATGCAAATGCAATAGATTGAACGATATGGAAGGAGTCAATGACCAACGAAATGTTTTGTGATTCTTGCAGGATGACGGTGTATGCCCAAGGGAATTTGATTACCAAAGTGATTGATTATTTACTTATACTTGTAATGATGTTTACTTGTAGTGATTGATTGTTTACTTATATTGATGTTTAGATTAATGGTTAATATAAACAAAAAACAAAAAGATGAGGGAATTGTGGAAGTGTAACTCAGTGTAACTTATTAATTAACCTGGTAACAAAGCAGATACATTTTACATGCAAACTCTGTGAAAGACGAGTTTGTAAATGAGTCAGGAATGCGCCCGAACATGATAATCTCTTGTCCACCTGGTCACAGCCCCTGGCTGAAGCACCCCCCTATCGTTTGGTAAACGGAACTCACAACAGGAGGGGAGCGAGCTGATACCAGGACTTGGTACATGCATGACCTCGGGGCATTAGCGGAGAGGGGATTAAGTCCAGTTGATGTCATATAAACGAGAGCAAACGTGGAGTCGACAGGAGCTGCTAACAGAAGCTCTGACCAACGGGAGTGGCAGAGGAACATCAGCCGAACGAGAAGGACATTGGAAAAGAGTTAACCTGATCCATTATATTATGCGGTATTATTTGGTAAATGGAATGAAGTGAATAACCAGTTAATAAACCAGACCTTTTGTAAACCTGTGTCCGGTCATTGGAGTCCTGTGAGTCTCTCAGCTACAAATTCTCCAACAATCTGGAGGCACCGCTGGAATTTCGAGTGGACGTCGTCAAGGGTCAAGGTGAGCATGACCTCTTGGGGATCTGTCCATTATGAAATATGAATTCTGAAGATGGAGGATTTGGTGTGTGGGACTGGCGATTGTCCATAGGAAATACAAGGATGAAACGTGTTAAACGACTGTAGCAATTTATTCGTGTTTTGTTTTTTTTCTCTCTAAATGATTTCTGTAAATACGTATTTTTGCGCTGGTCATTAAGGGAGTCATTAAGGGAGGCAAACGTTTTTTTACCAGATGGTGCAGATGCTTTACAAAACTTGAAAATGAAGTGAAATTGTTGTATCTTGGTGATGGTGAAGTGTTGTTTTGAAAATATATTTGTGATGCAAATGCAATAGATTGAACGATATGGAAGGAGTCAATGACCAACGAAATGTTTTGTGATTCTTGCAGGATGACGGTGTATGCCCAAGGGAATTTGATTACCAAAGTGATTGATTATTTACTTATACTTGTAATGATGTTTACTTGTAGTGATTGATTGTTTACTTATATTGATGTTTAGATTAATGGTTAATATAAACAAAAAACAAAAAGATGAGGGAATTGTGGAAGTGTAACTCAGTGTAACTTATTAATTAACCTGGTAACAAAGCAGATACATTTTACATGCAAACTCTGTGAAAGACGAGTTTGTAAATGAGTCAGGAATGCGCCCGAACATGATAATCTCTTGTCCACCTGGTCACAGCCCCTGGCTGAAGCACCCCCCTATCGTTTGGTAAACGGAACTCACAACAGGAGGGGAGCGAGCTGATACCAGGACTTGGTACATGCATGACCTCGGGGCATTAGCGGAGAGGGGATTAAGTCCAGTTGATGTCATATAAACGAGAGCAAACGTGGAGTCGACAGGAGCTGCTAACAGAAGCTCTGACCAACGGGAGTGGCAGAGGAACATCAGCCGAACGAGAAGGACATTGGAAAAGAGTTAACCTGATCCATTATATTATGCGGTATTATTTGGTAAATGGAATGAAGTGAATAACCAGTTAATAAACCAGACCTTTTGTAAACCTGTGTCCGGTCATTGGAGTCCTGTGAGTCTCTCAGCTACAAATTCTCCAACAATCTGGAGGCACCGCTGGAATTTCGAGTGGACGTCGTCAAGGGTCAAGGTGAGCATGACCTCTTGGGGATCTGTCCATTATGAAATATGAATTCTGAAGATGGAGGATTTGGTGTGTGGGACTGGCGATTGTCCATAGGAAATACAAGGATGAAACGTGTTAAACGACTGTAGCAATTTATTCGTGTTTTTTTTTTTTTTTCTCTCTAAATGATTTCTGTAAATACGTATTTTTGCGCTGGTCATTAAGGGTCTTACTGTGACCTGCGAGCAAACGGAGCAAGCGTGCACCTTGCGACCGTTTGCTTCCAGGACGTGTAAGGCCGGTACACTCGTTTACCCACCCGTACACGTATAAAGTACTTCTTTTTTTTTGCACTTGTTCAAAGCACTCGACTTGCTCGACGAGCGAGCGACTTGCTCGGCGCTCGGCGAGCGACAGGGAACCGGGAAAGGGAATTATATTTATATATATATATTTTTACCTCATTCCAATTTATGGTATTGCGACAAAAAGGCTTATATCTTTGGAAACGACTGGTCGGATTTAGACAAATTTGCCAGATAAATAGCATGGGTGACACGGAACCAGTGCTGTTGTTTTTTTGACGAAATTTGCCAGATAAATAGCATGGGTGAAACAAAACCAGTGCTGTTGTTTTTTTTTTGACGAAATTTGCCAGATAAATAGCATGGGTGACACGGAACCAGTGCTGTTGTTTTTTTGACGAAATTTGCCAGATAAATAGCATGGGTGAAACAAAACCAGTGCTGTTGTTTTTTTTTTGACGAAATTTGCCAGATAAATAGCATGGGTGAAACAAAACCAGTGCTGTTGTTTTTCTTGACGAAATTTGCCAGATAAATAGCATGGGTGACACGGAACCAGTGCTGTTGTTTTTTTTTGACGAAATTTGCCAGATAAATAGCATGGGTGACACGGAACCAGTGCTGTTGTTTTTTTAACGAAAAAATAATTCTGTATTATTTAGTTAACCAGTTTGTGTGAAACCCCAACCTAAATATAAAAATTGATCTGCTTGGTGTTAGTTTAAGGGCTGTTCCAAATTTATCCTGATTATGAGAGATAATTACAGGAAATGGTGTTTGTGAGTAACAACCACCCTCTGGTCGAGGCTCATAGAAGGGGTGATGCTTACTGATTCGGCACGCTTACAATAGGTGTTAATGGTGGAATGTCAGAGGTTTTGGTGTGGGTTAATGTTCACACTGTTTTGGAAAATAATGCTCGATGCAACATGATCCTAAAAAAAGAACCCAGCCCTACATCGAAAGATCAGGAAGGGAAGGAATGGAAAATTTGTCAAGGTTTGAAATTAATCGGACAAGTGGGTCCCAAGGTATGGTCACCGTACTCGCAAGCCATTCGCTTTGGCTCTGCGAATGGACCAAACCATTTGATGTAAATAGAGGGGGGGTTCTGTGGTCGTTCGTTTTGGCTTTGCGAATGGACCAAACCATTGCATGTAAATAGGAGGGGGGTTCTGTGGTCGTTACTGCCACGTGGTTTCAAAGTTTTTGTTGTTGCTTGCACGCATGTTTTTTTTTTGCAAGCACGTACGGGCAAGCACGTACGTGCGGGCACGCCCTAGTATATATAAATAGAGGTAATATTGAGTTATGGAATTAATTGCTTTCAACAATGCAAAGGGTGACAAGATATGGGATTTTAATGGGATTTTAATGGGATTGCATTGTGATTCATTGGGATTATCCATTGGGATAATCCACAACATTTCACTTTCGTTGTTGCAACGTTTTGCTCCAACGTTTTGTGAACATTTAAATGTTGGGTTTTGCTGACGTTTCCACAACGTCGCCACAACGTTTCACTTTCGTTGTTGCAACGTTTTGCTCCAACGTTTTGTGAACATTTAAATGTTGGGTTTTGCTGACGTTTCCACAACGTCGCCACAACGTTTCACTTTCGTTGTTGCAACGTTTTGCTCCAACGTTTTGTGAACATTTAAATGTTGGGTTTTGCTGACGTTTCCACAACGTCGCCACAACGTTTCACTTTCGTTGTTGCAACGTTTTGCTCCAACGTTTTGTGAACATTTAAATGTTGGGTTTTGCTGACGTTTCCACAACGTCGCCACAACGTTTCACTTTCGTTGTTGCAACGTTTTGCTCCAACGTTTTGTGAACATTTAAATGTTGGGTTTTGCTGACGTTTCCACAACGTCGCCACAACGTTTCACTTTCGTTGTTGCAACGTTTTGCTCCAACGTTTTGTGAACATTTAAATGTTGGGTTTTGCTGACGTTTCCACAACGTCGCCACAACGTTTCACTTTCGTTGTTGCAACGTTTTGCTCCAACGTTTTGTGAACATTTAAATGTTGGGTTTTGCTGACGTTTCCACAACGTCGCCACAACGTTTCACTTTCGTTGTTGCAACGTTTTGCTCCAACGTTTTGTGAACATTTAAATGTTGGGTTTTGCTAACGTTTCCACAACGTCGCTACAACGTTTTACTTTCGTTGTTGCAACGTTTTGCTCCAACGTTTTGGGAACATTCAAATGTTGGGTTGTGCTAACGTTTCCACAACGTCGCTACAACGTTTTACTTTCGTTGTTGCAACGTTTTGCTCCAACGTTTTGGGAACATTCAAATGTTGGGTTGTGCTAACGTTTCCACAACGTCGCCACAACGTTTCACTTTCGTTGTTGCAACGTTTTGCTCCAACGTTTTGGGAACATTCAAATGTTGGGTTTTGCTGACGTTTCCACAACGTCGCTACAACGTTTTACTTTCGTTGTTGCAACGTTTTGCTCCAACGTTTTGGGGACACTCAAATGTTAAATAAACAGGATAAGAATTCACGAGTTATTTAATTATGAGCGATTATAGAAGTACTTATTTAATTAATTACATTTCTTATTAAATTACAGCAATTACATTACAGTAATTACCTGAGGTAATTACAGTAATTACAGTTCCGGTAATTACAGTAATTACAGTAATCATTACAGTAATTGCAGTAATCTTATTACAGTAATTACATTACATTAACTCAGGCACCTTTTGAGTAAGGAAGCTGATATTTGGACATGACACTGACCAAGTGATGTGGCTGTCAAGGAAAATATTGATTTATTGATTAATCATTTAATAAATTAACTCGTTGATTTATAAATGACTTATTTAATTAAAAGTCCTCAGAAATACATCTTCGGATGAAATACTTACAGATTGGTTATGCTATGAGCCAATTGATTAAGGAAAATATTTTGTGATGGCCATATTGGCAATTTCGTGGCCATGTTCGTGGCAACTCAGTTAGTGCCACTGCACCTTTAAAATGCATCCCTGCGTTCATTTTTCGATCGATTGAGTTGAAATTTTGAACAATCGGATCTGGACTGTCGCTGTTAACGACTCTAGCACGCACTCGTCCAATCAGGATGGAGCGGTATGGTCCCCGGATTATCACTGCCCGCAGTTTTAATTAATTTTACTTTTTCTCTTGGTCATATAATTTTGAAGACATGCATGTCATGATAGAGGAAATATTTGTTCTGTTAAACGGAATAAATGTTGTTTATTTGTGTGGGTGTGTATTTTTGTGTATTTTGAATATATTTTCACGACTAATTCCAGTTATCATCCTGCAAAAGGTCTGCTCGTTCTTTTTCCTTTGAGTCGTAAATTCCTGTTGAACTCTCATTAAAATGCGGAATTAAGTACGCTGTGTGATGATGGAGATCCTTGATGACGAATCAGGAATAGTGAATGAGCAAACAAATATCACGGATGGTACACCGAATAGGGAAAATGTAGATGAAACGCCTTTTGCTCAGGTGCTGTGTAGCGCTGCACAAAGATCCATATGAGCGGGGCTGGGTGCTGTGTAATTAGTACACAAAGAGCCAATTACTAGGGTGCTGAATAAACACAAAGATCCATTTTTTGGAGCTGGTTCTCCCGGTGCTGTGATTTATTCAAAGAACCAAAATCTTGTAAGAATTAAGATATGATTTGCCGACATCATAAATACTTTAATATATGTAACGATTTTTGTAACGATCATCCTGCAAAAGGTCTGCTCGTTCTTTTTCCTTTGAGTCGTAAATTCCTGTTGAATTCTCATTAGAATGCGGAATTAAGTACGCTGTGTGATGATGGAGATCCTTGATGACGAATCAGGAATAGTGAATGAGCAAACAAATATCACGGATGCTGCGGCTGGAGCAGGGGAAGCGATTTTTGAATTGTTCAATGATTATTCGATATTGTTATGACTTATTGTCAATAGGTATACTAAGTGGCCATGAGGTAGCCTGTTGCTATGTACAGTTTTATTCTATTGTTGATTATACCACATAGCTGTGGTGATAAAGGAAATGTTCGTTTAAATAGATGATTATGATAGGACCATGACTATAAAATCATGATGATTATTATGAATGATATCATAGGGTTCAAATGCAGAATGCTGCATGAACTTGGGAAAGAACTTTCAAGCCCTATGGGATAAATTGGGTATTACAAGCGATGGAGTTTCAAAATTTAGCATGATTGAAGGAATTTGACAGTCCCATTTCAGGAGTTTTACGAAATTTATATTGCCAAGAGATTTTGGGTACTATTAAAAGGAAAATGATGAGATATTTTTCCCAAAGAACTTTAATATCTGCCATCCATTTTGGCTGTCTCACGAATGAAGGATGAGTTGCCTTTAGTGGTTGCAAAGAAAATTTGTGGAGACCAGGCAAAATGGGGAAATATGTCAGATATGACCCTAGGACAGGACGGTGATTCATCAATTAACATGAGGTACGAACCAGAGGTGACGGTCAATGGATGGACCTGTCCTGACATCATTGGGGAAAGGGCTTATGCAAGGAGACATCCAAAATGATTAATTTGATTTATTGATGAATAGTGATGAATTAATTGAAATTGAATAATTGATTGAATTATTAATTGATTGAATCTAATTGATTGAATTTAATTGAATAAATTTAACTGAATAAATTGAACTGAATAAATTGAATTGAATATATTGATTGTTTGATTGATGAAAATGCGGTCTCAAGAAAGAAGCTTTGATATCTTTGCGAGATATTAACAATGTGGAGACAACCTGGGAAAATTGAGCAAGGTGGTGAGTTTATATACAGATATATATGTGCGGTTACCATTGTGTGATTTCCCCGTCAACAGAGCGGACACCTGAGGATTCACCCATTTCATACTGACCCTCCGGCTCATCTGCAAATACTGATCTGTGAGATTGGATTGTGCAAAAGCCACGGCTGAGGGAGATTCTCTGAAAATCACCGGGTGAACAGGTGGAGAGACCCTTCCTGGAGGTACGAGTGAAGCTTTAGAGGAACAAACTACAACACATCCAACGCTACTTTGATAAAAGGCAGAATGGGAAATGGAGCCTGCAAGAATACACAAGGACAACCAGAGATTCCACAAAAAGGTACTTGTACACATCATATGTACGACCGTTATGGTGCAGAAGCTATAAGGCAGGTCGAGAATTGGTATTTGTGGACAAAGGGACATGATCAGGAGTTTCCAAGAGATGGTACATTTGAGCGAAGTCGATTGGAAAGATTGGAACAAAGATTGAAAGCCAGGAAGAGACAGAATCTAACGGTAGACTGGCTTGCATTCCATCTTTGGGATGGTGAATCCAGACAACGGGAACAGCAAGAACGGATAACGGATCTAGAACTTAAAATAAAAAGGATACAGGATACAGTGGAGGAGACAAATGCACAACTGCCCTCGAAATTAGGAATGAAAGTGACGGTTGTCCCATCTGATTTCCAGTTGTCTCCCCAAAAAGGACGGTACAGAGAATTTTTTCGTGTTTCAGGAGACAACGAGAGATTGCAGTGGCAACTCAGGGATGTAGAGATGCAGCCCAGCAATACAAATGCACAGGTGGACAGAGCAGGTAACGACAGAAGCCGGTGCTTCAACTGTGGAGAGATGGGACACTGGATAAGGAGATGCCCATATCTGAGCAGAAGACAATTTCAACAGGGAAACCAAGGACAAAGAAACCAAGGACAAAGAAACCATGGACAAAGAAACCAAGGACAAAGAAACCAAGGACAAAGAAACCAAGGACAAAGTAAACCAAGATCAAGGGTACCAGTGCTGACCGATACCTCAGACAATGATTAGGCCTTCATTGCGACAAATCCCAAATGACGATTGGCCTCAACAAATTAGATTACTGGACAAACATGAATAACTGTCGATGATTCTTGGGTCTGAAAAGTTTTCGGAGCAAGAATTATTCATTTTTTTCTTTTGCTTGTAAGCAAATTGATAATTAATTGATCAAATGCCGAAATTGGATCTTTTATGTTGGGCACACAATTTTAAATTTACAAAGTTGGAACAATTGCTTTGCAAATTTTAAACCAAGGGACAAGGGTCACATGATGATCAGGTGGGAATTTCGGACTATTGTTCCACACGATTGATAAGTCAGTGGTCGACTGACATGTAAATGGGTGTGTAGTCAAATTTGGATAAATTATTGTGGGAACTGAAAGGGTAATTTCAATGTGACATCATAGGGGTTTTCTAAGAATAAACTTTTTGGTCCATTTGTGTATTAGCATTTATAAAAAAATTGAAGGACAAATTTTATGAAATTGAAATAAAATTGACACCCATCTTGATCTGTAAATAATAGTTCCAACGCAAACAAATACGCATAATGCATGTGTGTGGGTATTTTTTGTGTGTCAATGTTAGTGTTTTTTATTGTTTTGTGTATCAATCTTACAAGATTGTTGACACCGACAGTGTGCCTGTCTGGAAATGGATAGTTTTATGTGGATGGGATTGAATATGCAGAGAATCCGTAAAATAAAATAGAAATAAAATTTGATTATGAACATTATCTCTTTTGTCAAGGGAGATGGAATATAAAGATTTGATGTGCTGGGTTATGAGCAGCCATTAATTAAATAGTAAAATTGTGAGTAATTTGGGGATTCCATTTTTGATAGAATTTATATGAGAATAATAGCTATTTATGGATATGAGCTTCATAAAAAGAAATGAGGAAGTACAAAATTATCCAAATTTGGGAGAGGTCTTACACTGACTTCCCAGAATACTCTGCTCATGGATTTATATATATATATATAAACTTGAATTTTATCAGCATATAAATTGTGCTGCATGTATGGATGTGTATTAGGCATAGATGATATGGGAAAATAGTAAAGAAAATCTTGCTGATTTGAACAATTGTGAGTTTTAAAACGGAATGCATTGTGCATCTTAAACCAAGGGGCAGACATGAACGCGCTGTTACGTTATTTATACTCAGAACGCGCTGTTACGTGTACCTGCAACATATTTGTTAATCTCGCACACCTATATTGGCATACTGGTGTCAGTAGTACTCACTGGGTGCATAGAAATGGATGAGCAACAGTTAAGGGGGTGTAAAAAAAAACAAAAAAAAAACACTTACTTGGATATTCTACAAAAGTAGGGGTTTCAATAAGTGGTACCATACACATGGGATTCATCAAATTAAGTTTTGGAGTTCAAACAAAGTCACTGGTTAACAGATGGGAATGGATAGTAAATAAATTCTTCAATGCTGGGTAAATGAAGTGAGATATTACAAAGACTTATGAGAGCTATTGTTCTTCCTTGCAGCAGTGGGAGAAAATTTAGATCCAACATAATGAATCTATAAATGAATGTGATAGGGATAATATCCTCAATTTGTACTAATTATTTGATTGTGGGTAAAGGAATTAATTAATCGTAGTGGATTGTTAACAAGCAGCCTGAAATGTCCTGAGAGTGTGCATCCATGTAATCAGAAATCCCAGATTTGTTTTTACAAACAACATTTTGGTAGAGATCTTATGTGGACGAATACTTGCTTGGTAGATAAAAACGGTACTGCATGTTGGCAGCCACTTCAGTGGCCATTTAGGCCGAACAAATAGGAAAAAACTGTAATTGAATATGTAATTTACAGATGAGTATTTGGGAAGTAAAAAGGGAATTTATTGATTTGGGAGACATTTTTCGAAGGTTTATTAAAGTGTTGCAATATGACATTTGGCAAGGAAAATTATTGGATGGGAAAATTAGATCTGTTTATAAAATGAGTTTTGTTGACCCATTGAAGTTAATTCTTTGAATTGTTGTTTAATTAGCATGTTGAGTTCAAATTGGAAATAGTTTGGCAGAGCTTTGGTTAAAACCTTTGGTTGCAGTGTTTTGGAACAAATTGATAAACCGTAGGAGGTTGATAAGAATAGAAACAAATATGGACCTAAAATAGAAAGATTGTTATGATGATATGAATAAATACTGAGATTAAAAGATTAAATCAAGTGATGTTGCAAATGAAACAGTAGAATTAAGATAATGGCATAACGACAATGTTATGAGTTGTGTCAATTACAATATCAGTGAACTCATATCACCACGAGTGACACACTGTTAGGAAAAAGAGGGAAAAGAAAAAGTGGAGAGGAATTATGGTAATAATACATTATGTTTAATTTGTTGGTTTGAAAAAATTGTTGTTGGGAATTAGGTATTCCCGTTTGTGATTGTAATCATATACAATGCTATTCTTAGTTTAGTAATAAAATACATACCTGATTGAATATTATTTGTGTGACGCATATAAATGAATATAACTTTTTGTGTTAAGGAAAAACAACAAATTGTTGAATGTGAAACTGTCGGAAGATATACATGATTATGCTGATTTCATGGTAAGATGCACCCTATCTGATTCAGTGTGTGCGGAAAGCAGATTCAGATGTGACTGAGCATAAGGATAAGACGAGATCACATTTTGGAGGGATTGCTAACGGAATTGGGAAGAAGTTCGAGAAAGAAAATTTGTGGCTAAAAAATGAAGTTAACCGTGGCATACACCCTCTTTCTCAAAGAATGATGAAGACATTCTCCCATGTAACTAGGAGATGAATGCTTACCTTCACCAAGGAAATTTATGTGACCATTTGCCTGGATCACACTGCAACATATGAAAGAAAGGCGATCACTTACTCTTGTTCGAAGGCTTCGAACATTCACCACATCAGAAGTTGCAGGACAACGACATTTTACCTGCAACCTCTGTGAAATGCGGGGACATATGTTATTACTTCACCAACGTCCGGGGAACCAGCATGGAGCTGCAAAAACGGCTGTGCCCTTGTCACAACAGCTGTGCACGATTCTGCTGGTTGCTCCTGGTAAGGACCATGAATGACCTGAACACCATGGTCCCAACATCATTGTGGATGCATCCGGCATCCCTGTTCCACATCTTGCTGGCCAATCAACGTCACACCAATACTTGCTGCCCACTCACAATGAGGGAGGAGGCAAGTCGACTACAACTGGGTGAAGGCCGTGTTCAGGAATTACTATGGTTTACAGCAAAAAGTGGCAAGAATGCTACAAGGAGAGCAGGGTCAGTCTATGACTCCGCAATGTTACCACAACAGCGAAATCCTACACGAAGTAGTGCAGGAGCTATGAAGACATTAGGAGAAAATGTTTCATACCAGGATTCAAACACAAGTGATCAGCCCTTCCTTTCAAACAAAGTCAACATTTGTGTGGAGGCAAACGTTTTTTTACCAGATGGTGCAGATGCTTTACAAAACTTGAAAATGAAGTGAAATTGTTGTATCTTGGTGATGGTGAAGTGTTGTTTTGAAAATATATTTGTGATGCAAATGCAATAGATTGAACGATATGGAAGGAGTCAATGACCAACGAAATGTTTTGTGATTCTTGCAGGATGACGGTGTATGCCCAAGGGAATTTGATTACCAAAGTGATTGATTATTTACTTATACTTGTAATGATGTTTACTTGTAGTGATTGATTGTTTACTTATATTGATGTTTAGATTAATGGTTAATATAAACAAAAAACAAAAAGATGAGGGAATTGTGGAAGTGTAACTCAGTGTAACTTATTAATTAACCTGGTAACAAAGCAGATACATTTTACATGCAAACTCTGTGAAAGACGAGTTTGTAAATGAGTCAGGAATGCGCCCGAACATGATAATCTCTTGTCCACCTGGTCACAGCCCCTGGCTGAAGCACCCCCCTATCGTTTGGTAAACGGAACTCACAACAGGAGGGGAGCGAGCTGATACCAGGACTTGGTACATGCATGACCTCGGGGCATTAGCGGAGAGGGGATTAAGTCCAGTTGATGTCATATAAACGAGAGCAAACGTGGAGTCGACAGGAGCTGCTAACAGAAGCTCTGACCAACGGGAGTGGCAGAGGAACATCAGCCGAACGAGAAGGACATTGGAAAAGAGTTAACCTGATCCATTATATTATGCGGTATTATTTGGTAAATGGAATGAAGTGAATAACCAGTTAATAAACCAGACCTTTTGTAAACCTGTGTCCGGTCATTGGAGTCCTGTGAGTCTCTCAGCTACAAATTCTCCAACAGGAGCTTGGGCCTGAGCGCTGCACGTCGGCGGCTGGGGTGAACGCAGCTGCGCTCCAAGGCCTGCTTTCCCGCGCACAGACCAGGGACCCATGCGGCAGCCGACGGAGTACGGGGACCGCTTGGGGAGACCACGGAGTGCAGGCAAACACACTACACACATTTTTACCGTTGTTATTTTATTTATTCACTTGTGTTGTATACGAGTCCGTGTGGAGACGTCTCATTTAGGATTTTAGTTTTACCGTGCATTTCTTGTTCCTGGCATTTATTTTTGTTAAACCCTTTTATTGTTACATTTTAATTCCGTGTCGGTTTGGTTTGATTATCGTGGTTCGAGGACGCTCCAGTGGAATCCGTCCAGGTAAGCTTCGCTGCCCTCCACCCCCGTGCGGATTAATCCGCCAGAGGTAGACTGAACGCCTCGGAGGTAAGCTCGATCGGTCATTCGTCTGAGGCCAGTCTTTATCGGCATGGATGCAACAACTGGTGTCAGGAATTTTGGATTCGAACCCAGCAGACACTCGGTGTCCGAGGGTTGCGAGTTCGACACCCGCCAAGGGCGAAATTGCGCTCAGCCTTCGGAATCAAAATTTTTAACGATTATCTTTCTCTCGTTGAGGGGGAGGTAATCGTAGTACTGGGGTGTCCAAATTTTATAGTCGATTGGTGTGCAAAGCGTAACATCACGCTCTCGAAAATTTAAATTATATATTTTTTCTGAGGTTTAAAAAAATACTGCGAGCAGGAACTGCTTTCTCACCGCGGATGGCGGACGTGAGTGAGATGGCAGAGCGGATGGAGGATCCCGAAGAGCACGGAAGTGAGCCGGGGGTAGGTGGTTTTGAGAATAGGATTGGAACCTCCCCCGTCCCGAGCATTAGTCAACTCCCCTCTCCTATGAGGGAGCCGGGGACAATAGGAACAAGTCCGATGGATTTTCAGGCCATGTTCAATTTATGAGGGGAATGAGGGACGATTTGAAGGGACAAATTGATGGATTGAAAGGGGAATTGAAGGGAGATTTGAATGCCCAGAGTGACAAAATTGATGGGACAGGGAGTTTGGTGGCTTTCCTGACACAATTTGAATGCGTTTCTCAGCTCAATGGTTGGGGAGAGTTCAATCGCATGGGGAATCTGGTGGCGACAGTGCGGGGGCCAGCCGCCGATGTGTTAAACGTTGTCCCAGAGGGAATATTGACCAGTAGGGGCATCTGCATAGCCTTGAACGATAGGTTTGGGATGGGCGCAAGGTGCGACCTGGTCCGGGCGCAGCTGCTGCATCGTAAAACAAAAACCTAATGAAACGTTGCAGGAGCTGGCCCAGGATATTTACCAATCTGTGAGGATAGCATATAGGGACCTACCGCCACAAACGTGGGACAAACTGGCGATAGAAAAATTTATAGCGGCTCTTCCTGACTCCGATGTCCGGACTCTGGTGGAGTTGCAGGATCCGGCCACGGTGTACCGATCAGCGGAGTGCGCGGTGAGACTGATCTTGTTGAGGAGGTCGAACCACGCATCAGAGAGGACACCTGTGATGGTACGGCAGTTGGAGGTACGGGATCAGGAAGAGAAGTCAGAGGAATCGGCCATTGCCCGAATGCTAAAGGGGATCAGCCGTCATCAGATCAGAGTCACAGCGGTGTGGTCCGGTCTGCCATTGCGGCGGGTTGGTCCGGGAGTAGTAGGGGGTGCTCCGCCTGGGTACCAGAGGGGTCCGTTTATGGGGACTTGTTTTAGGTGTGGGAGAAGAGGGCACGTACAGTGGCATTGTCAGCAACCACCTAGGCCGCAACCTAACAGGCTTCACAGCCCAGAGAGGAGGGGACCCCCCCGAAAGACCACAGGCTCCAGGTAGGTCACCGCCTCGGCCTGGGCCTGCCGCCATAGGCTGTTTGGGAAACTAGAACAAGCCAAGCATACGGGGCCATGCTCGGCTGGCAAGTGTGTGGAGAAGTAGTGAATTGCGGTGAAAAGTACTCCTTTGAAAAGGAGACGTACTCCTTTGGTGAAAGTAGTGAATTGCGGAAAGATTGGCATGGGAAATCTAAAGGTTAGATGCAAAATTGAGGGAGAATTTTGTGAAGCTGTGGTGGACACTGGGGCCAGTGACACCATTATTAATCCGAGTGTGTTAGACCAAAGTGTTGGAGGCTGGGATAAAATTGATAGGTTGGTAGGACACAGCCTTCAACTGGCTACGGTGATTTATGGCTCTTACTACAGGAGATTTGTGGTAAACTTCGCAGAAATTGCAAGACTTTTGCACAAATTGACAGAGAAAGGAGCCAAATTTGTATGGTCAAAGAGCCGCATTGAGGCATTCAATCACCGAAAACAACGCCTGGTGGAGGCTCCAGTTTTGGCATACCCGACGGATGACGGCAATTACATAATTGATACGGATGCCAGCCAGGAAGGATTGGGAGCTGTACTGTCACAAATACAACGGGGAGTCGAGAGGGTTATTGCATATTACAGTCGAGCACTTTCGAGGCCTGAGCGAAATTATTGCGTTGCCCGCAAAGAACTATTGGCCCTACTGTCTGCAGTTGGACACTTTCATCCTTACCTTTATGGGAGGGAGTTTGTGATCCGAGTGGATCATGCCTCCTTGCAACGGCTTCTTCGATTCAAAGAGCCGGAGGGACAAATTGCAAGGTGGCTTGAGAGGCAAGAGGTACAATTTCTCTGTGCAACATCATCCTGGCAAAGCACATGCCAATGCAGACGCTCTCTCTCGGCGCCCCTGTTGGGAGGCACAGTGCAAATTTTGTGATAGACAGGAAGCCAAGGATCCAATTGGGCAGGGCCAAATTGATGCATGCCTATATGCAGCGAGAGTGACCAGGCGAACTTTGCCACAACCCCCACCTGAATTGGGCGATGTGAATTGGCGAGAGAGTCAAAGGGAGGATCCTGTTTTGGGGCCCCTTTTTCATTGGCTAGAGGAGGACAAAAGACCTTCTTCGGAGGAGATTGCTCCACACGGGGCCCAGGTAAAGGCCTATTGGGCACAGTGGCAGATGTTGGGGTTGAAAGATGGCCATTTGTATTGGAAGTGGGTAACACCAACGGGCGATGTAGCTTCCTGGTTGATAATTGTACCAAACAAATTGAAGGAGGTGGTTATGGGGCACGTACATGGGACTAGGACAATGGGACATTTGGGCGTGGCCAAAACTTTGTCCAAATTGCGGCAGAGGTTCTACTGGGTGAATTCGGGCAGGGACATTCAAAATTGGGTGAAATCCTGCGACCTCTGCCGCGGTAAGAAGGGACCCCGACGTGCGCGCAAGGCCCCACTCCAGGTGTACACGTTACCCTCGACCGCTATACGCTCTCATCTTGTTCTGTTGGTCACAATTACATCTTGTTCTTTGGGTCGGGAGACTGGACTTAAGAAGTGCATTTTCAGTGGTGGAGTGTTCTGGCTGCCCCTCAATGTCCTCGAAGGGTTCGATTGGGTTGAATTGCGGATTGTGAATGAGATTGGGTAGATATTCTTGTTGGTTGTTGTCGATATTCTCGTTGGTAAGGGTTGTTGTTCTTGAACCAGTGTGTTGTCATGCTCATAGATGGAAGAGCTCCATGGGGCCGTCGCATTCAATCAAAACCAAGAGTGCAACTTCGTCCCAAAACGTCACAATTGGACTCCTTTGTAGTTGTGCAGATCGATGATGGACGTTCTGGAGGATATTCCGAGTGGGATAGTCTGGGTTTGAGCCCTGGTAGGAGTCCAAGTCTAGGACATGTCCCATTGGTACATGGTATGGTTGACGACATCATACCCACTGTCCCATTTGGTTTTGCATTTTTTTACCTTTTACTCCGTCTCACCATACATCACTATATATAGTAAGCTTTTTCTCCTTGCGGCTCCCTTCCAAAACCGTACACACACCCATTTGACCTTTGACCTTGTGTGGCTCATTGCACCCCAATGTCTATGAAGTGAGAAACCTTACCGTCCGAGCAGTGGGATCTCCTGCGAGGTTTGAGGCAAGCGCTGAGCCACCATGAACAAGAAGACGCTCTGAGACAGCAGCACAGCAATGGCAACGGACACCTTTTCTCCACCTGAACGTGTGAATGACCAAAGTAAGCAACGTCACACGTGTCGTGCACAACGTGGTGATCGCAATCTCGGAGTGAAACCGATATCCTCGGTTTCATGTCGGAGTAGGGGAGGTGGTGAATTTGTGTAAAAACAAGATCCTGTGTGTGGACTCACTCTCAGCAGGAAGGTAATACGTCAGCACTGACAAGAAGGAGATGAGGATGACTGGAATGATCATATTGATGATGTAAAAGAGCGGCTTTCTGCGGATGATGAGGTTGAACGTGATTTCCTGGTGGTTTGTGCTGTGTCGAGGAAGCTCAGTGTTGATGATCCTCCGTCCTGGCTTGTGCACGATCTCCCACTCTCCGTTCTCTGTGATTTAGGAAAAAGTGACGTCATGAATCATATTCAAACATTGTCATTTTAGAAGATAATGAGGAATTCCAATTTTATTTTTCACCATATTACTTCAACTAAGAAACACCAGCTTCCTTCCGGGGCAGCTGTGGGGCAAATATCTTTCGTGCTGTGGCTATTAATCCCCCCCCCCCCCCCCCTATCTGCAGCAGGAGTCAGTAACCCACTTGCATTGTGACCCACGTACAGGTGAAAAAAATCACAAGTCGTCTCCTGCCAGGGGCCGTGGGGGGAGGTGTGGGTGGTCGGGGACGGAGGGGACACATGACCAAGGGGAGGGGAGGGAGGGGACACATGACCTTACCCTGGTTACTTATTACCAACACATGCAATATTTGGTGGAGGTCGACCTCACCCTGTATTTTTCTATGACTTTCAGATATACACATGCGTACATATACAAACACAAACATACATACACACATGCTCGCAAACACTCACACACACACACACACACACACACACACACACACACACACACACACACACACACAAACATGCACACATACACAAACACATACATACATACAAACATGCTCACACACACACACACACACACACACACATACATGTACATACATACACGCATCCTGGAAATCAGCAAACATCACCGCTTTACACAAAAAAGGTGCAAAAACAGATCCTTGCAACTACAGACCAATCAGCCTGCTCCCAATTATCAGCAAAGTCATGGAATCCATCATTGCTTCGGATATGAAATCTTTCCTCTTCTCCAATGGCTTGATCTCTGATCATCAATTTGGTTTCAGACCTGGACACTCTACTCTGGACATGCTGCTTCTGCTGTCTCAACAATGGATGGAGGTCCTCAATGCCAAACAGGAAATCAGAGCTGTCTCCCTTGACATATCACGTGCCTTCGATACGGTCTGGCACCCAGCTTTGCTCACCAAACTCTCCTCCTTTGGTATCCATGGAAATCTCCACGCATGGCTGGCGGACTTCCTCTCTAGTCGTCGTCAACGTGTGGCCCTGAATGGGTTTCTCTCAACTCCCCTTCCTGTTCAGGCTGGAGTTCCCCAAGGCAGTGTTCTGGGCCCTGTGCTTTTTCTGGTCTTTATCAATGATCTCTCCAACTCTCTGGAAAATCCTCTCTATCTCTTTGCTGATGACTCCACTCTCTGCCGCTCCATTCCTCTGCCCTCAGATCGGCAGTCTGCAGCCTCCTCACTCTCTGAAGACTTGGACAAAATCACAGACTGGTCAAACAAGTGGAACATGTCTTTCAATCCTGACAAATCTCACACTCTTACTATGTCTCTCCGAAAAGATCGACTGGACAACCCTCCCATCTACTTTCTCAACAATCCTCTCCAAGAAGTTCTGTCGCTCAAGCTTTTGGGTCTCACTATCTGCCATGATCTTTCTTGGGAAAACCACATTTCCAAGCTGGCCTCCAAAGCCAGTCGCCGACTGGCCATCCTCCGTCGTGCGAAGTCCTTCCTCGGCACACCTGAGCTCCTCACCACATACAAGGCTTTCATCCACAGCTCAATGGAATACTGTTCTCCCCTATGGGCCAGTGCTCCTGCCTCACACCTAGCTCGGCTTCATGCTGTCGAAACCAAAGCTTTCAGAATTATTGGAATCTCCCGTGATGAAGCTATCTCTGAGGGCCTTTCACTCACTCACCGCAGGCAGGTAGGTGGTCTTTCTGTCTTCTACCGACTCCTCTCCGGCCTTGCTCCCCCAGCTCTCTCTGTGCTCTGTCCCCCAAATATTCCTACAGGTCGCACAAGATCTGCCAGCCACCCTCTGATGGTTAAACTGCCGAAATCTCGGCTCTCTGCTCACCTTCACTCTTTCATTCCTCTTTTCTCCCGCCTCTGGAACAAACTCCCACACTCACTTCAATCCCACTCCTCCCTCCAGGTCTTTAAAACAGCTGTTCACCACCATCTCTTATCTTCCCCCATCCATAACCTTGATCTTTTCTACCCCCACTAATTCACCCCAGATCCACCTTGTTTGAAATTCCAACTTCTTTCCTGGAAGTCTTGGCAGTGTCCATATGTTTTATACCTCTCCCACCCCCCCCCCCTCTTCCCATGCCCCCCCCCCCAAAGCCTTCTCCCTCTCACAGATCTCTCGATGTCTCCATGTCTCTCGGTCCCTGCTCTCAAAATAATGTTGTGTTTGTGTCCTTCCCCCTCTCTCCCCATCTTGTCTACCGCTCCCGATGTTATATGTTTTATGTGTCGGTTTGTCTTTCTGTGTGATTAATGTTCGCTCTTTCACGAGCCTCGATCTTGTATACAAAAAAAAAAAAAAAAAAAAAAAAAAAAATACATATACACACATATACACATGTAGGGGTAAAAATGGATAATTGTCATCTCTGGACCAATCAGAGACAGCCATGGCCAGAAGCATGTTGGGTAAATGCATCATGTGATCAAGTTGAGCTAGGCCAAAGGGTAATATGCTTGCTTGTACAGGATCAGCTGAGAGCCATTTCACCGTTGATGGGCAGAACTGCTTCTCTGTGCTGAGCTGGCAAAAACATGTTTTTATCTGTAGTTTGACCTTGTGCAAAAATGTTAAGCCAAGGGTCCGTTACATCAGCTTTTGGTCTCATCTTATGTCCCAGCTTTCCCTTTTGCCTTCTTGCCTCGTGGCCAGTATGGGTATATATTGAATGCCATCTTGAGTGGAATTTAGAGATCTGCTTGCCTGGTGTCAAACTTTTCTCTCCGTATGTACGTAATTAATGATCCTTTGTCACCAAAGTGAAAATGCTCTGTTATTTTGACACAGGAGAACAACTCCCACACACACACACACACACACACACACACACACACACACACACACACACACACACACACACACACACACACACACACAAGCATACATACAGTACATACATACTGTTATGAATTTGGGGAAGGGGGAATATCCAGATTTAGATAGATCTGCATAGGTAGGTGTCCGGCTGTCGTGATAGGGAACCTCACCTGTAATTTCTGTGTTTAGCCCGAAAGTCGGAGTAAGCTGCGTATCTGTGTTCCCGCCACAAGGGGGCGGGGCTTGGTAACTAGAATTAGGGAATATGCTAACTCCATTGTGTGTCGTTCCCTCTGTGAACATCCCGGTGTCCCTTATGGCAATACATCCCATAGACTTTAGCTAGGCCCATTAGCGCACCACACATTAAATAATTCCCCCGCCGCCACAATGACCTTGGAAGAGCAGACGGAAGCGGCCGCGTACAATGCCGGCATGGGCATCAAACATCGTGCAAGGTAAGCAATAACCACGCCCAGGAGAACGTGTGATTGGTTGGGGTAAGAAGCTGGCCACTGATTGGTGAAAAGAGAGTGGAAGGAAGCGGCAGACTGATTGGCCACCGGCGGATGGCATGACATGAAAGGCAAAAAGCGCTCGGCCAATGTGGGAGACACCAATGCGGTGAGAAGATTCGAGAAGTCAAGGGGCACCGCTGGTTGGGGGAGAGGAGGGCTGACGTCACACCGCAAGTGACAAAACGACTCGCTCACTGGCATTTTCTCTCTTCCCTTTGCCTCTTGCCTTCCCTTGACTGTCCCTTTGTGCTGGACCCTCTCTTGTGTTGGACCTCGTCCCCTTTGGACCCTCGCTGGTTGGAATTGGAAGGACGTTGGCGCACCGACAATTCTCTTACCCAGATTCACGCACGAACCTCGCGAACGATCATGCGGGGACACAAGGCTTGGCGTGCAGCGGCGTCCATGAGCCTGGTGGAGCACGAGCGGGGGCGGAACGAGGCTTAATTCCCACTGACCAGAGCCGCGGTCGGACGACTGCACTCGGAGCCGGGCCATCCTTGACGACTGCAGACTATTGATTGAGATAAGACACCACATTCCACAACACGACGAGAGATTTATTTTATATATCCTCTCCCATTGTTTGGTATCTGAAGTCTGTGCGGGGACGTCCCAATTTAGGATTTAGTTTTTATCATCGCGTTTCCCTGTCCCGATAGTTATTTTGAATAAACCTTTGTATTATTTTCTGTTCTATTTGAAATCCCGTTTTGGTTGAGTTATTAATTTCCAGGTCGAAGACATCGGACCGAGAAGGTAAGCGGGATTGTCCATTCCGTCTCGCGTATGATCCGCCATCTATTGAATAAACGCCTCCATTAAAGCTTGGTTCCGTCCGTGGTGACGCTCGGTGTTAACTGAGCAAAACCACACGACATTACATACATACATACATACATATACACATACATGCATACACGCATACACATACATAAAGACATACATATACACACATACACATACATACATACACACATATATATATACATATACACATAAATACACACATACACATAAACAAACACATATACATACATACATACACACACATGCATACATACAAACATACACACACATACACGCATACATACATACACATACAGACTTCGCTCAAACTTGACTGACCTCTCCATACAGGTTGCTTCTGACAAACCAGATGTGATCTGGGATGCCTTGGTATCTCTCCCAGGTTACTCCCTCCTCCGGTATGATAGACCTGAGCCTCGTCCTGGAGGTGGGGTTGCTATCTTTATAAAAAACTCTCTTCCTCACTCGCCCTCCACTGCCCTCTCTCCACCTCACCCCCAGGAATACCTTTGGCTACGGCTTCCCCTTCGCTCCCACCTTTTGTTCATATGTGTGTTGTACCGTCCACCAAAGAGCGATGACTCCATCTACATATCACTGTCTGATAATATGGACCAACTTCTATCTACCCATCCCAACTCTCTCTTCCTCATATGTGGTGATTTCAATTGTCACCATGCGAGTTGGCTGGGTGTGGGTACCTCTCTCACCAGCCATGGCTCTTCAGCAAAGGACTTCTGCGACTCACTGGGACTGACACAATCTGTCAATTTCCCGACCCGGATCTCAGTCAACGGAGCATCTTCTCTTCTGGATTTGGTTATGACAAACTTCCCTGAAAATGTCTGCTGCTCTTCTTCTGCTCCAATCAGCTCATCTGATCATGTGCTTGTCAAAGTGGACATCTCTCTGACCATTCTCAGAGAGCCTCCTCAGCGTCGACGAGTCTGGCATTTCACTCAGGCCAACTGGCACGGTCTTCAAGCAGCCATCAATCATCTGGACTGGTCTCCCATCTCTACCGCCTCTGACATCAACTCATCCTGGGAATTCTTTCAAAGTAAATTGCTCTCTCTCATGCACAGATTTATACCATCTCGTCTTCAGTTGTCATACCCTTCCTCCCGTCCATGGTACACGGAATCTTGTGGTGAGGCTGTTGCCCTGAAACAACTTGCTTTCGTCTCCTGGAAAGCAAATCCAACGGAAGGAAATCTCATTTCCTTTCACAAAGCCCGAAACAAGTGTGTGTCCACCCTCAGGAGAGCCAGGAAACAATATCTCACCATTCTCAAGACCGAACTCTCTTATCTGTCTCCCTCTTCCAAATCCTGGTGGCGTCTGGTCAAATCTGTTTCTGGTGTTTGTTCCCCCTCCATCCCCTCCCTCACCTCAAACGGCTTAACGGCTGACTCCGCACGTGAAAAAGCTGAATGCCTCAACTCTGTGTTTGCCTCTAAATCTTGTGTCCCAAACCCATCCCTCTCTGTACCCACCGTACCCAGTCGTACCCAGCTGCTCCTGGACTCTGTGTCCTTTCCTCCTGACAAGGTGCAAAGGTTTCTGTCAACCCTCAACTCTGATTCTGCAACTGGTCCTGACGGCATCAGCCCACGGGTCCTAAAATCATGTTCTTCTGCTCTTTCACTCCCTCTTTCTGTTCTCTTCACCCTCTCTTTTGCTCAAGGTCATCTGCCATCTGCTTGGAAATCAGCCAACATCACCGCTTTGCACAAAAAAGGTGCAAAAACAGATCCCAGCAACTACAGACCAATCAGCCTTCTCCCAATTATCAGCAAAGTCATGGAATCCATCATTGCTTCAGATATGAAATCTTTCCTCTTCTCCAATGGCTTGATCTCTGATCATCAATTTGGTTTCAGACCTGGTCACTCTACTCTGGACATGCTGCTTCTGCTTTCTCAACAATGGATGGAGGTCCTCAACGCCAAACAGGAAATTAGAGCTGTCTCCCTTGACATTTCACGTGCCTTCGATACGGTCTGGCACCCTGCTCTGCTCACCAAACTCTCCTCCTTTGGTATCCATGGAAATCTCCACGCATGGCTGGCGGACTTCCTCTCTGGTCGTAGTCAACGTGTGGCCCTGAATGGGTTTCTCTCATCTCCTCTTCCTGTTCAGGCTGGAGTTCCCCAAGGTAGTGTTCTGGGCCCTGTGCTTTTTCTGGTCTTCGTCAATGATCTCTCTGACTCTCTTGAAAATCCTCTCTATCTCTTTGCTGACGACTCTACTCTCTGTCGCTCCATTCCTCATCCCTCAGATCGGCAGTCTGCAGCCTCCTCACTCTCTGCAGACCTGGACAAAATCACAGACTGGTCAAACAAGTGGAACATGTCTTTCAATCCTGACAAATCTCACACTCTTACAATGTCTCTCCGAAAGGACCGACTGGACAACTCTCCCATCCTCTTTCTCAACAATCCTCTCCAAGAAGTTCTGTCGCTCAAGCTTTTGGGTCTCACTATCTGCCATGATCTTTCTTGGGAAAACCACATTTCCAAGCTGGCCTCCAAAGCCAGTCGCCGACTGGGCATCCTCCGTCGTGCGAAGTCCTTCCTTGGCACACCTGAGCTCCTCACCACATACAAGGCTTTCATCCGCAGCTCAATGGAATACTGTTCCCCCCTCTGGGCTGGTGCTCCTGCCTCACACCTTGCTCGGCTTCATGCTGTTGAGGCCAAAGCTTTCAGAATCATTGGAATCTCCTGCGATGTAGTCAACACCGAGGGCCTTTCACTCACTCACCGCAGGCAGGTTGGTGGTCTTTCTGTCTTCTACCGACTCCTCTCCGGCCTTGCTCCCCCAGCTCTCTCTGTGCTCTGTCCCCCCAATATTCCTTCAGGTCGCACAAGATCTGCCTGCAACCCTCTTATGGTTAAACTGCCAAAGTCTAGGCTCTCTGCTCACCTTCACTCTTTAATTCCCCTTTTCTCCCGCCTCTGGAACAAACTCCCCCACTCCCTTCAATCCCACCCCTCCCTTCCAGGTCTTTAAAACAGCTGTTCACCACCATCTCTTATCTTCCCCCATCGAAAACCTTGATCTTTTCTACCCCCGGTAATTCACCCCAGAGTCCTTGCAGTGTTCATATGTTTTATTCCTCTCCCACCTCCCCCCAAGTCCTCCCGATGTCCCTGCTCTCAAATGTTGTGTTTGTGTCCTTCCCCCTCTTCCCCTCTCTTTTGTGTCCTTCCCCCTCTCCCCCCTCTCTCCCCATCTTGTCTGCCGCTCCCCTTGTTTTTTTTGTTTTGTGTGTCGGTTTGTCTTTTTGTGTGATTAATGTTAGCTCTTTCACGAGCCTCGATCTTGTATACAAAAAAAAAAGAAAAAAAAGAAAAAAAAGACAATTACATAAACACACATACACATATAAATATACATCCACATACACATATACAGTCACGTAAGTGACTAAGTGTATACACACTCAGTGTAAGTGACTAAGTGTAAGTGACTAAGTCACGTAAGTGTATACACATATACAGTCACACATATACATAAGCCTGGTGTTGGGCTAGCGGCTAGGGTGCCAGCTTAGGATCCTAGGATCCTGGATTCGAATCCCGGTCGATCGCTGAATTAACACCAGGGGGGTTGACTCAGCCTGTCATCCTTCCGAGGTCGGCAATTTGAGTACCAGTTCACTGGTAATTCCCTGTTTGTCGTAAAAAGGCGACAAAAAGGGTTGGTGGCAGGAAGGGCATCCGGCCGTAAAACATTGCTTCAAAAAGGGGACCAAAAAAAAACAACAACAACCACGGTCCCCGAAAAAGGCCAACCCCCGCTTGCAGGGAAAAATGGCCTCTAAAGGTGTTTTTTTTTTGTTTTTTTTATACACATATACAGTCACGTGAAAAAGTAAGTACACCCCATGTAAAGTTTTGACTTTTTCAACACATTTCAACATACAGCTATTTGAATCTTCATTTCAACAATATTGATAGATAAAGGTGATATAATACAACAAATATGAAATATTTACATTTTGTAGTCCATTGTACAATTTAAATAACATAAATGCAAATTTCGCATGTGGAAAAAGTAAGTACACCCTTGGCTCTAATAGGTGGTATTGCCCCCTTTGGCAGAAACAACCTCAAGGAGGCGTTTCTTATAACTGTCTGCCAGTCTCTGACATCGACTGGGAGAAATTTTTGCCCACTCCTCCATGCAGAATTCTTTCAGCTGTGCGATGTTTGAGGGGTTTCTTGCATGCACAGCTCGTTTCAAATCCCCCCACAACACCTCGATGGGATTTAGATCCGCGCTTTGACTTGGCCATTCCAGAACCCTCCATTTCTTTCTTTTCAGCCATGCCTTGGTGGATTTACTGGTATGTTTAGGGTCATTGTCATGTTGCAAGGTCCACCTTCGGTTGAGCTTCATCTTTCCGACAGATGGCCTCACATTATCCTCAAGTACCCTCTGGTACAATGAAGAATTCATAGTGGATTCTATGATGGTGAGATGCCCAGGCCCTAATGCAGCAAAGCTGCCCCAAACCATAATATTTCCACCACCATGCTTTACAGTTGGTATCAGGTTCTTGTGGTCAAATGCTGTCTTTGGTTTTCGCCAAACATGTCTTCTGTTGCTGTGTTCAAATAGCTCTACCTTTGACTCATCTGTCCAGAGCACATTGTTCGAGAAGTGCTGGTCTTTGCCTCGGTGTTCATTGGCAAACTTTAGTCTTGCCCTGATGTTCTTTCTGGACAGCAAAGGTTTCCTCCTGGCACACCTCCCATGTAGATCAAACTTGTGCAGCCTCTTTCTAATGGGAGACTCGTGCACTTTGACATTAACAGTGGCAAGAGCTACCTGTAGGTCGCGTGATGACATTCTGGGGTTCTTAGAGACTTCTTTCAGCATCTTGCGGTCTGCTCTCTGGCTGAACTTGCTGGGGCGGCCTGGCCTGAACAAGTAGGCAGTTGTTTGGAATCTTCTCCACTTGTAGATGATCTTCCGGACAGTCGAATGATTGATTTCAAATTGTTTGGAGATCTTTTTAAATCCCTTCCCAGACTCGTAGGCATCTATAACCTTCTTTCTAAAGGCCTCAGAGAGCTCTTTTGATCTAGTCATGGTGACGCCACACACTTCAACAACAAAGAGCAAACCAAACTAAATGTCTGAGGTTTAAATAAGACAGGTTCCTCCAAGATCCTCTCTAACGATGTTCTAATCATTTGCACCTGAGCTGGTGCACCTGATTCTAATTTTAGGTATTTGAAGTAGTGATAAATGTAGGGGTGTACTTACTTTTTCCACATGCGTAATTTGCATTTATGTTTATTTAAATTATACAATGGACTACAAAATGTAAATGTTTCATGATATTTGTTATATTGTATCACCTTTATCTATCAATATTGTTGAAATGAAGATCAAATAGCTGTATGTTGAAATATGTTGAAAAAGTCAAAACTTTACATGGGGTGTACTTACTTTTTCACGTGACTGTATATATATATATATATATATATATATATATATATATATATATATATATATATATATATATATATATATATATATATATATATATATATATATATATATATGACTGGCTCTGGCAAAAGCAGACACTTGAGGGCAAAAATCTAAATTGAGATTTTGATATCATCTGATTCCCCATGCTTTCTCTTTCATTTGATATAATTATACATTATGTTAATTGGATGAAAATTAACGAAGTTATGGTATTTTAATGACAATTATATTTTTGTTTAAACAATGGAGATAATTAAGTTCAAAGTTCACAATACCGTTCACACGCGCAAAGAATGTGCACACGTCGAGCTTTTCATTCATACCAAACATGTACGTCAGTGATCTCCTTCGAATTACGATGTATGGCTTGTAGTAAAACATTAAAATTTCGCGATCTTCGTGTCTTTTTGAGCACATTTTGAGAATGATATTTTAGATTCATCGAATTTCACAACTTTCCTGTTGTTTCTTGGAAAAATGTTTTGGTGCATAATAATCTGGAGAATTAAGTAATTGTTCCCATTTGTATTTTCGTCAAAACTGTATTTATTTTATGGTGTGTGTACCTACGGTGGGTCCCTAGGAAAATTCTTGGTGTAAATCTTTCATACCTGTATAGAAAATCGTGTTAATTCGTGTCGTGTCTTTTGAGGCCTTGTACCGTGTCCTACCTTGAGGCTTTGTTTTTCTCTAAGCGGTCCGTCGATTGTGCTCCAATAACTTTCGTTCTCTGTTTTTCCCAGTCTTTTCACCCCATAGCCTACTTCTTTGTTTAAAATCTCAACAAAAAAAAACAAAAAACATTGCCTTCTCTGTTCTTATTCGTTGTTCTTATTCATTTATTCGTTGTTCTTATTCATTTATTCGTTGTTCTTATTCATTTATTCGTTGTTCTTATTCGTTCGTTCGTTCTTCGACCACGTGTTTCTCTGCTCTCAAATGTTGTGTTGATGTGCTTCCCCTTCTCTCCCCATCTTGTCTACCGCTCCCCTTTTTATATACTTTGTTTGTTTGTCTGTTTGATTTGTTTGTGTGATAAATGTTAGCTCTTTCACGAGCCTCGATTATGTATACAAAAAAAAAAGAAAAAAAAAAAGAAAAAAAAAAAAGAAGAAAAAAAAAGAAGTTACTCTTTCTATCCATATAAAAATCTCAATTTGGTCCCTCTGGTCATATTTTGACTCTTTGGCTTTTCCTCACTAAATGCCGACAAGTGTCTGGTTTTGCCAGAGTGCGTCACATATCCATATATACACAAAGAATTAAGTTAAGCACCCCCCCCGTTTTTGTACAACCTCGCACATTACAAGTTTGTTGTCGTCAAAACAGTGTAATATACCCATGATATTGCTATATTTTCTGGAGAAGTGATATTATGGTCACATAAAAACATAACAATCATGCCGTTTTCAATATTTTATTCTGAATAATTTAAGGTGAAAATTTTTGGGAATTTTAGGCATATTTTCACCTCAAATTAAGTATGGAGCTATAGGTCCATCACGGACAGTGTGGATGACGTTTATGTTTTCTAACGTACAGTCATTGTTCTGAGAAGACCTCTAGCGATCTTTGCGTCAATAACGTGTGTAGGACCCACGTGATCGGATCACTGACTCAACCCTACGTCTCATAGACCCTGTAAGCCGTCGTATGCGTTGCTGTGGCAGGTTGTTCCATTCCCGATGTAATGCACGTTCCAATTCATCCAGATTGGCTATTGGAGGGACCATCTTCGCAATTTGTCGTCCCAACATGTCCCAAACGTGCTCGAGGGGGTTCAACCTGCCACAGCAACGCATACGACGGCTTACAGGGTCTATGAGACGTAGGGTTGAGTCAGTGATCCGATCACGTGGGTCCTACACACGTTATTGACGCAAAGATCGCTAGAGGTCTTCTCAGAACAATGACTGTACGTTAGAAAACATAAACGTCATCCACACTGTCCGTGATGGACCTATAGCTCCATACTTAAATTGAGGTGAAAATATGCCTAAAATTCCCAAAAATTTTCACCTTAAATTATTCAGAATAAAATATTGAAAACGGCATGATTGTTATGTTTTTATGTGACCATAATATCACTTCTCCAGAAAATATAGCAATATCATGGGTATATTACACTGTTTTGACGACAACAAACTTGTAATGTGCGAGGTTGTAAAAAAACGGGGGGGGTGCTTAACTTAATTCTTTGTGTATACATACATGCATACATACATACATACATACATACTGTCGTGTGCCTACCCTGTAATGAGCACCGCAGGGCGACACGGATGACCAAACGAGCTTTAACTCCAAGGCGTTCAATCCAATGATGACGCTATTCTTTACACGCGAGGGAAAGGAGGATGACAAACTTACCTGGACAACTTCCACCCGACGTCTTCGAATCTGCAACAATGAACTCAAACCGACACGGAATTAAAATGTACAATAAAAAGGGTTTAATAAAAATTAATGCAGGACAATGAAAAAGTAACACTAAATTCCGAAATTGAGGGACCCTCCATAACAGACTCGAATACAGACAAAGGGAAATATAAAAGAACGAAAATAAATGCGTGTTATTTTTGTGGGCACTTAGCTCCGAGCTGCTCTTGAACCTCGTCAGGAATCGTCCCGGTTCGTCACAGGCCTCTACATCCTTACGCAGGAAACCGCAGGCTGCACTGCCAGTGGGTGGGAACTAGGCGTCGCCGCGCAGTCCGCTCACTCCTGGCTCCGTGCGCGAAGTGAACAGGCTGCGCCCGCTCGGTAGCTCCAGCCACGCTTGTCCTCACGATCTCGTTCATCAACACCAACATGCCCAGGAGAAGAAAATGCGGCCGTGCCTTCAATCCGACCCCCACGCAAACAGGGCACTACGAAATGTTCACGTGCTCCTCAATGAATTCCCCTCGCGCAGGAGCGCTATGAGCTCTGACCGCTCGCCGTGAAATTCCGAAGCAGAGCGAGATATGAAATCGTGACCGTTCACCACCAAAGCCAGAAGATGTGAGGAAGTCAAGAGCCTCGACAGTTCTCTATCAAAGTCCGGACCCAAGAGACAAACTGTCTGCCCTCCAACTCCTTTGTACGTACTCAAGGCTCTGACGTCATCCGTGCCTGCTCCACCAATTCCATAATCCCATCTTAGCCGTCCTTGCGCCAATCAATCCTGGACCAATCACTGCTCTTCGGGACGTGGCCCCAAGGCCTGCCTACTTGATGTGTGATGTAGCTGCTGGCAGTGGCAGCGGTAGTTGAATGTCCCGGTTCCGGTTGCTTTTATTTAGTGTGGTAAATGCACCATTTCTTTCTTGTGTGTGTGCTGTGTGTGTGTCATAAGGAACAGAGGAAAAATAACAGAGGCCATTGCATACAAGGTATTAACTACCCATAATTCCTAACTAATTAACATAACCCCACCCCTCGTGATGGGACGAAGATACAAGCTTACACGACATACGGTTTACCAGATCTTTGTTTTACGTGTCTGTTTACCGGTATGTTTTTTTGTGATCAATGTTAGCTCTTACACGAGCCTCGATCTTTCAGACAAAAAATAAAATAAGAAATAAATGCGTGAATTCGAAAGTTTGAATCCTTTGATGCATTTTGGTTGTTGATAAGGTGGTTGAACCTGTAGATTTTTACCCTCGCCAGAGGAGAAGGTATTGCATTTGAATCTGTTTGTTTGTTTGTTACTTGGCAAATATTTTTTTTTTTTTTTTTTGCAAGTGTGTTGCTCACTCCGGTTTGTTTGTGTGTGTGTTTGTTTGTTTGTGTGTGTGTTTGTGTGTGTGTTTGTTTGTCTGTCCGCTCACTTATACTTGCCTACAGGACACAATTTTAAACCGATCTTCACGAAACTTTACCAAATGGTAGAGTTCGTGGTCCGACAAAATCCTATATATTCTTGGGGTCAAAAGGCCAAAAGGTCAACATAGGCCAAAGGTCAACCACTTTTTTCAACTTTCTAAAATCCTCAATTTTCATCTGATTGACTTGAAATTTGAATAGGATTTACATATCGGCTTACTGAATTCAACCACCAACTATTTTTGATATCAGCGTAGGTCAAAAGGTCAACGTAGGCCAAAGGTCAACCACTTTTTTAATGTCTAAAATCCTCAATTTTCATCCGATTTACTTGAAATTTGAATGGGATTTACATATCAGTTAACTGAATTCAACCACCAACTATTTTTGAGATAACCAAAGGCCAAAAGAGCAACTTAGGCCAAAAGTTAACAACAATTTCAAATTTCTAAAATCCTCAATTTTCATACGATTCACTTGAAATTTGAATGAGATATACACATCAGTTAACTGAATTCAACCAACAACTATTTTTGAGATAACCAAAGGCCAAAAGAGCAACTTAGGCCAAAAGTTAACAACAATTTCAAATTTCTAAAATCCTCAATTTTCATACGATTCACTTGAAATTTGAATGGGATATACACATCAGTTAACTGAATTCAACCAACAACTATTTTTGAGATCAGCATAGGCCAAAAGGTCAACATAGGCCCAAGGTCAACCGCTTTTTTCAAATTTCTAAAAGCCTCAATTTTCATCCGATTGACTTGAAATTTGAATAGGATTTTCATATCAGCCAACTGAATTCAACCACCAACTATTTTTGAGGTTAAAAGGATGCTCTACTAGTCTACTGAGTGCCATTCCACTTTGTTCTGTTTTGCCAAGTGTCGCCCTATGAGTGATTTTTCATCTGTTTGTTTGTTTGTTTGTCCGCACAGAATAAATATGATTTTCTCTGCAACCGTTTGTCCGATTGACAGCAAATTTTCACCATAGGTGCAACTCCACCTGTATCATTTTAAAAAAATGATAATTATGACGTCATATATCACGTGGTTCGGCCGCCATCTTGGAAAAATCGAAAAACTTTGCACCTCTACATCTCCGAAAGCGCTGAATAGAAAAAATTGAGACATGGCTCATTGTAAAGAACTCTCCATGGGGAATAAAATATGTTCATGATGATGTCATAGGTGCCTCCATTATGACGTCATAATTCGACAAGTACAAAACTTCATCCGATCAAGATGAAATTTCTTGAGCATAATCTTGGAATAAATTAGTTTAGAAAAAAAATAATGACGTCATCGGTCACGTGGTTCGGCGGCCATATTTGTTTTAACACAAAAGCCTTAAAACCCACTGAAAATACATCCTGGCGAGGGTCTGCAATCTCTGATTGATCTTTTTCTTGTTATGCTTGTGTTACCTGTGTAGGCCTCTGGATCGATAACAACCCATTCAATGGGACTCGTTTTATTATCAATGTCTTCTGTCTGCAGCTGGAGGTTGATCTCTTCGGCGCTGTACATCATGGACCTGTAAACGACACCACGAGAAAGGTGTGTGACACCATGGATGATGACATAAATATGGCACAACAGTCTCACCGAGCCGTGCGTAGTGCGTGCCACTTACCGGAGTGTGAGGGTACAGTTCTGCCAGTCGAAGGGGTAATAAGCCACGCGGATGGGGCAGAATGAGCGGAATATCCCCGGGGGGAGCCAGTACACGAGCCCATTACTCGACAGAACCACGTTGCAAAAGAAACTCACCGTGTACTGGCCATCGTTACTGCAACACCAACAACACCTGATTATTTATTTAATACATGGATACCTTATTTAACCTCTTTTTTTTCTATTTTCTCTTTTTTTTTGTATACAAGATCGAGGCACGTGTAAGAGCTAACATGAAATCACAAAAAGACAAACTGACACATAAAACATGAGATAAAGGGAGCGGGAGACAAGATGGGGAGAGAGAGGGAAGCACACAAGCACAACAGTAGAGAACAGGGACATCGCGGGATCTGTGGGAGGGACAGGGCTTGGGGGGAGGAGGCATGGGAACAATACCATCCCTGGGAACAATATCCCAAACGAACTACAGTTGGAAGCTTTACGGAGCTCAGTGACGATCCTGAAAAGAACCCATGGAACAAAACTCTGAGAACAACAAAACTTCACAACTAACTAGGCCCATGAATCGCAATCCTTCACCGAAATGGGAGTGGATACTTGGAGTTCAGGGAGGACGCTGATCCACATTCTATAACCCAAATTATGGAGATAACATCCAACAAGAGACACACGCACACACACACACACACACACACACACACACACAAATCCTGGGTACTGCTGCACTCACTTGTTTTCCAACACGATCTCTGGCTGCCACAACTTGTTGATGGGCACACGAATCTTCTTGATTCCGCCAAATTCCGTTTCATTCCATGCGAGCCGGTAATCAACCCAGCGCTGGTGGATAAACGCATCGCAAAGGAAAACTTAAAAACCGTCCCGGTGCTTGTACGTCAGGGTGGTTCTTCGCGACTTAAGGCAAAAAATAAATTGAATTGTTTTCCTCCTAACCTTTAAAATTTTTGGTATTGAGGTAAAACTTCTGCCTGTGAAATATTTTTTGAATACATCAAGTTTTAGGGGTTGCACAGTGAGTCAAGTTTGTTCCCGATAAGCGTTGATTTCCTGCATTCGGGAAACCTCTCGCGATGTTGTGTCACAACTTGAAGCAGATACTGGGTTTGCTGTTCATCCCTTGTCAGGAGACGATTGTACTCTTCAATGAGAGCAACTGCATACACCAGAGTACAGCTGCACTGTATTCAATTAACTTAAAAACAACTTCAAAATGTGCAGTACATAACAAGGTCATAGGTCAACTGTAATGGTCAAAATCACAAGTATAGCAGCGGAGAATAAATAATCAACTCCAAACATTTATGCGAGCCAAATTTGTGAAATTACAAACTCCGTGTGCAACCCCTAAATTTAGTCCAAATGGCTTAAACTTTCACCACAAGGGATTTTTCATAAATACAAAAGTTTTTAAGTGTTAGGAGCCTGACGTTTGTAACTTTCATTTTTAAGAACCACCCTTTTGTACGTGTGTTTGCGAACAGACCAAGGTGTACTCACGTGTACAAACCACATGTTTGTTGTTAAAATCTCATCCGTTTCTTTCTGCAAGAAAAGTCGGAGTAAAAATGAGCGACGATGTTCCAAACCGAGGAGGAATGCTTCACCGGAAGTGCTTCGAAAAAATATTTCACATCATGGATGATGCAGGTTCAACACCTTTAACTCCTTCATTGATCAAGCAAATTGATGTTCACTCGGGTTCATAGGTAAAGGCCATTTGGACCACCGTGCCACGGTCATTAGCACTCCTATTCCAGGTATCGTTAATCCCAGGTTAACATTTGCACTCCTATTCCAGGTATCGTTAATCCCAGGTTAACATATGCACTCCACAACACCCACTCCTATTCCAGGTATCGTTAATCCCAGGTTAACATTTGCACTCCTAGTCCAGGTATCGTTAATCCCAGGTTAAAATATGCACTCCACAACACCCACTCCTATTCCAGGTATCATTAATCCCAGGTTAACATTTGCACTCCACAACACCCACTCCTGTTCCAGGTATCATTAATCCCAGGTTAACATTTGCACTCCATAACACCCACTCCTGTTCCAGGTATCGTTAATCCCAGGTTAACATTTGCACTCCTAGTCCAGGTATCGTTAATCCCAGGTTAACATTTGCACTCCTAGTCCAGGTATCGTTAATCCCAGGTTAACATTTGCACTCCACAACACCCACTCCTGTTCCAGGTATCATTAATCCCAGGTTAACATTTGCACTCCACAACACCCACTCCTATTCCAGGTATCATTAATCCTAGGTTAACATATGCACTCCACAACACCCACTCCTGTTCCAGGTATCGTTCCGCAGCACTCCGTTATTATCCGTTATTAGCGCTGAGGAAGCGCCTCTAGCGAATGACTTCCAGCCAGTGTAACGCGAATTCCTGTCACAGGAATTCTGAGATCATATAAGTGTGACGTGGCAGTTCCTGATTGGTTCGTGTTGGGGAACCCCTTCTCGCTGCCGACGTGACGTAAATTCGCGCACGCGCACTGGTGAAGCGCGAGATTCGGCCCAAGGTTCTTATTATTATTATTATTATTTTTGTATACAAGATCGAGGCTCGAAATTCCATGCCCGAACCTCAGCGCAATCCAAGAGGATTCACTTGTTATCTCTGGGAACATTCTCCGTGAGTGAACATATAAATATATAATTCCTGAAGATGAATATTTTGCGACAAGGAAAGCAAGTACATGAAAGCAAGTACATACGGGATAAGAGGAATCCTTGTCCATATTGGAGGCAAATCCATACGGGATAAGAGGAATCCTTGTCCATATTGGAGGCAAATGCATACGGGATAAGAGGAATCCTTGTCCATATTGGAGGCAAATACATACGGGATAAGAGGAATCCTTGTCCATATTGGAGGCAAATCCATACGGGATAAGAGGAATCCTTGTCCATATTGGAGGCAAATGCATACGGGATAAGAGGAATCCTTGTCCATATTGGAGGCAAATGCATACGGGATAAGAGGAATCCTTGTCCATATTGGAGGCAAATACATACAGGATAAGAGGAATCCTTGTCCATATTGGAGGCAAATACATACGGGATAAGAGGAATCCTTGTCCATATTGGAGGCAAATACATACGGGATAAGAGGAATCCTTGTCCATATTGGAGGCAAATCCATACGGGATAAGAGGAATCCTTGTCCATATTGGAGGCAAATGCATACGGGATAAGAGGAATCCTTGTCCATATTGGAGGCAAATGCATACGGGATAAGAGGAATCCTTGTCCATATTGGAGGCAAATGCATACGGGATAAGAGGAATCCTTGTCCATATTGGAGGCAAATGCATACGGGATAAGAGGAATCCTTGTCCATATTGGAGGCAAGTACATACGGGATAAGAGGAATCCTTGTCCATATTGGAGGCAAATGCATACGGGATAAGAGGAATCCTTGTCCATATTGGAGGCAAATACATACGGGATAAGAGGAATCCTTGTCCATATTGCAGGCAAATACATACGGGATAAGAGGAATCCTTGTCCATATTGGAGGCAAGTACATACGGGATAAGAGGATTCCTTGTCCATATTGGAGGCAAATACATACGGGATAAGAGGAATCCTTGTCCATATTGCAGGCAAATACATACGGGATAAGAGGATTCCTTGTCCATATTGGAGGCAAATACATACGGGATAAGAGGAATCCTTGTCCATATTGGAGGCAAATACATATGGGATAAGAGGAATCCTCCATATTGGAGGCAAATACATACGGGATAACAGGAATCCTCCTCCATATTGGAGGCAAATACATACGGGATAAGAGGAATCCTCCTCCATATTGGAGGCAAATACATACGGGATAAGAGGAATCCTCCTCCATATTGGAGGCAAATACATACGGGATGAGAGGAATCCTTCTCCATATTGGAGGCAAATACATACGGGAAAAGTGGAATTCTCCTTATTGGAGGCAAATACATACGGGATAAGAGGAATCCTCCTCCATATTGGAGGCAAATACATACGGGATGAGAGGAATCCTTCTCCATATTGGAGGCAAATACATACGGGAAAAGAGGAATTCTCCTTATTGGAGGCAAATACATACGGGATAAGAGGAATCCTCCATATTGGAGGCAAATACATACGGGATAAGAGGAATCCTCCATATTGGAGGCAAATACATACGGGATAAGAGGAATCCTTGTCCAGATTGGAGGCAAGTACATACGGGATGAGAGGAATCCTTGTCCATATTGGAGGCAAATGCATACGGGATAAGAGGAATCCTTGTCCATATTGGAGGCAAATACATACAGGATAAGAGGAATCCTTGTCCATATTGGAGGCAAATACATACGGGATAAGAGGAATCCTTGTCCATATTGGAGGCAAATGCATACGGGATAAGAGGAATCCTTGTCCATATTGGAGGCAAATACATACGGGATAAGAGGAATCCTTGTCCATATTGGAGGCAAATACATACGGGATAAGAGGAATCCTTGTCCATATTGGAGGCAAATACATACGGGATAAGAGGAATCCTTGTCCAGATTGGAGGCAAGTACATACGGGATAAGAGGAATCCTTGTCCATATTGGAGGCAAATACATACGGGATAAGAGGAATCCTCCATATTGGAGGCAAATACATACGGGATAAGAGGAATCCTTGTCCAGATTGGAGGCAAGTACATACGGGATAAGAGGAATCCTTGTCCATATTGGAGGCAAATGCATACGGGATAAGAGGAATCCTTGTCCATATTGGAGGCAAATACATACAGGATAAGAGGAATCCTTGTCCATATTGGAGGCAAATACATACGGGATAAGAGGAATCCTTGTCCATATTGGAGGCAAATACATACGGCATAAGAGGAATCCTTGTCCATATTGGAGGCAAATGCATACGGGATAAGAGGAATCCTTGTCCATATTGGAGGCAAATACATACGGGATAAGAGGATTCCTTGTCCATATTGGAGGCAAATACATATGGGATAAGAGGAATCCTCCATATTGGAGGCAAATACATACGGGATAAGAGGAATCCTTGTCCATATTGGAGGCAAGTACATACGGGATAAGAGGAATCCTTGTCCATATTGGAGGCAAATACATACGGGATAAGAGGAATCCTTGTCCATATTGGAGGCAAGTACATACGAGATAAGAGGAATCCTCCATATTGGAGGCAAATACATACGGGATAACAGGAATCCTCCTCCATATTGGAGGCAAATACATACGGGATAAGAGGAATCCTCCTCCATATTGGAGGCAAATACATACGGGATAAGAGGCATCCTCCTCCATATTGGAGGTAAATACATACGGGATGAGAGGAATCCTTCTCCATATTGGAGGCAAATACATACGGGATAAGAGGAATCCTCCTCCATATTGGAGGCAAATACATACGGGATAAGAGGAATCCTTGTCCATATTGGAGGCAAATACATACGGGATAAGAGGAATCCTTGTCCATATTGGAGGCAAATACATACGGAATAATATTCGAACACATTAGAAAGACAATAATTCCTGAGCCACGTGTTGTACTAACGGTGGAGCTACCTGGAACATTGATTTCCTTTCTGGAATGTCTTGTTGCTCGTGAAGTTTGTCAAAAAGCACATTCTCCGGAAACTTCAAGTTCAGAGTGAATGTGGCGGCAATATTCCCATATTATCTGATGATGGTGGAAGACTCCTCCTTGGGCCAGATTCCAAGTCTCCCATTCCAAGCTTTGGCAAATGAGCACTTGAGAGTCAAGGAAGAGCTTGACTCCTATAGGAAAAACGACGCACAGAAACAAACGTGCTTGGCAAGGCTGCAGGTATCGGGGACTCGGAATGCAGATCTCTGGTGGGATCACATTCTCACTCCGTCTGCGATAGTCAGGGTACTTGGCGATCGTGGTAACCTCAATGGCCTGAAATTAGTACCTGTCAACATTAGAACTGGAGAGGGAGTGGGTCCTGTCAACAGAGCTTTTCAATGTGCTATAAGATTTACCATGGACATGCTACTCATTTCGGTCATACACAGGTAACGTCAATTTATTTATTTATTTATTTTGGGATACAAGATCGAGGCTCGTGTAAGAGCTAACATTAATGAAAAAATAAATAAATAAACGGACTCGCAAGACGAAATAAAGGGAGCGGGAGACAAGATGGGGAGAGAGAGAGGGAAGCACACGACGACAACATTTGAGAGCAGGTACATCGGGAGATCTGTGGGAGGGAGAGGGCTTGGGGGGAGGTGGGAGAGGTATAAAACACATGGACACTGCAAGGACTTCCAGGAAAGAAGTCGGTATTTCAAAAAAGTGGATCTGGGGTGAATTAACAGGGGTAGAAAAGTTCAAGGTTTTGGATGGGGGAAGACAAGAGATGGTGGTGAACAGCTGTTTTAAAGACCTGGAGGGAGGAGTGGGATTGAAGGGAGTGAGGGAGTTTGTTCCAGAGGCGGGAGAAAAGAGGAATGAAGGAGTGAAGGTGAGCAGAGAGTCTTGATTTTGGCAGTTTAACCATAAGAGGGTTACAGGCAGATCTTGTGCGACTTGTAGGAATATTTGGGGGACAGAGACCAGAGAGGGCTGGGGGAGCAAGGCCAGAGAGGAGTCGGTAGAAGCCGGAAAGACCACCTACCTGCCTGGTGAGTGAGTGAATGGCCCTCGGAGTTAGCTTCATCGCGAGAGATTCCAATGATTCTGAAAGCTTTGGTTTCAACAGCGTGAAGAGGAGCTAGGTGTGAGGCAGGAGCACCGGCCCAGAGGGGAGAGCAGTATTCCATAGAGCTGCGGATGAAAGCCTTGTATGTGGTGAGGAGCTCAGGTGTGCCAAGGAAGGACTTCGCACGACTGAGGATGCCCAGTCGGCGACTGGCTTTGGAGGCCACATTGGAAATGTGGACATGAACTTGGGAAAATGAAAATAATGAACTGTGTTATCAACTTTTCTGTGCCAAGAAAGGAGATTTGGAATCTGGCAGCTCCCACCATGTGAGGTCTGTTTGAAGTTACGTGCTGAATGGGCCAACTCCCAGGCTGGAAGAGGGCAACGAACAATACATGGAGAGGAAAGCAGATGCCCCTAATCCCCAACATGTCTACGGATGGGGATAGCGAATGAGGAGAACGAGCTATTAATTGGATGAATGGACCCCCAACCCCAGAGGTTGCATCGGAACATGTTTGTCGTCTACCAGATTGTCATTGTCTACCGAATGGGTTGAACTTGACAGTCTAAGCTTGTATGTTCCACACTCACTCAGACATGTAAACTGAAAACGATGAAGAAATACTCCTGGAAAGCTCGGACAAGGAGGATTTGGGTCACGACGACCCTTAGGTGATCACAGATGAATGTTGTCACAACTTGCCATACATGGAACTATGAACACATGCATTTCTTCGTTTTAATGTTCTATAATCTATAACAAGCTATTCAGGGTTGTCGTTGCGGATGTCTAACACTTGGACTGTCCAATACAAAATGAACAAATCAAAGTCTTGTTGCAAAAACTGTTGTTACGTAAAATGTACATTGTCAAGACGATATCTTGGACGAAATGTCTGCACAAATATGATCCCTTGCTATTCAGATAACTGTCAATACAATGATAGATCAACATTGTTCTATTGTCGGTCGGAATTGTATCGGACACTGGAGTGCAGTTGCACAACTCTGTGTTCAATGTGGATATTCCTTTGCATAACAGTGCAATTTTATTTTTGGGGGAACCTATAGAAATGTGGGGATTCTGACCTTATGCTACTCAATAGAAATGTCCGTCATGACGTTTCAGACTCTCCAAACATGTAGCCACTTGAAAAGTATCATTAGGCTTTGGACCTCTTTGTGGTACCAATCAGCCCAAATATGCGTTCTGGCCCATGGACTATGTGCCAAATGCTGCTACACAGTTGCAGCCAAAAACATTGGCACCCTTGCACTTTTTTCAAATAACTCACAATTTTCTCCAAAAATAAGTTGAAATTGACAAAAGTATTTGGTCTCCACAATTCTTTATGTCACTGTTGATATTACAGAACCTTTGTTTTTGATTCAGAACTTAATATATCCTTTTAAATCAGAAAATAAAAATAAATGGGATTGACAAAATTATTACCGGAGATTTAATATTTGGTATCGCAGACTTTGGACAAAATAACTGCAGTCAAGTTCTTCCTGTAGCCATGAATGAGCTTCCTACACCTCTCTACTGGCACATTGTCCCACTCTTGTGCAAACTGCTCCAGTTCTCCCAGATTTGAAAGGTGCCTTCTCCCAACTGCTGTTTTCAGATCTCCCCACAGGTGTTCAATGGGATTTAGATCTGGACTCATTGCTGGCCACTTCTGAACAGTCCAGCATTTTGTCTTGAACCATTCCTGGGTGCTTTTTGAAGTGTTTTGGTGTCATTGTCCTGCTGCAAGACCCATGACCTTCGACGGAGACCCAGCTTTCTGACACTAGGTTGAACATTGCGCTCCAAATTTCCTTGGTAATCTCCTGATTTCATGATGCCATGCACACATTCGTGGTACCCAGTGCCAGAGGCAGCACAGCAACCCCAAAACATCACTGAACCTCCTCCATGTTTGACTGTAGGGAAGGTGTTCTTTTCTTTGAAGGCTTCATTTTGTTTTCTGTAAACATAGAGATGATGTGCTTTACAAAAAAGCTCTAATTTGGTCTCATCTGTCCACAGCACATTCTCCCAGAAGGGTTATTGCTTGTTCAGGTGTTTTTTGGCAAACTCCAGTCAGGCTTTCTTATGTTTCTCTCTCAGCAGTGGGGTCCTCCTGGGTCTCCTACCATAAACCCCCTTTCATTGAGTTGGCGATGGATGGTGCGAGTTGAAACTGCCGTACCTTGAGTCTGTCTGAAGGTGAGCTTCAATCTGTTTGGGAGCTGATCGAGGTGATTTCTCCACCACTTGAACAATCATTCGCTGCAATCTTCGATCAAGTTTTCTCTTGCGACCACGTCCAGGGAGGTTGGCTACAGTGTCATGGGCCTTAAACGTCCTGATAACATTGCGTACGGTGGATACAGGAACATCAAGGTCTCTGAAGATGGACTTGTAGCCTTTATATTGTCCATGCTTGCCTACAATCTTGTGTCTGACCTCCTCAGACAATTCTGTTGTTTTCTTTCTTCTCCCCATGCTCATTGCGGTACACACAGTGACACAAAACAGCAGAATAACTCCTTTTCTTCATTAAAACTGGTTGAATGAGTGATTTTTATATTGCAGGCACCTGCAAATCACCACAGGTGAGTTTAATTCCAAAGTAAAGCAGAATCACCTGCTTGAAATCTAATTATTTCCAACAACTTCTAAAAGGTGCCAACAATATTGCCAGGTCCATTTTAGGAATTTTGTGTTGAATAAGCTAAGATTTAGTAATTTTTTCAGCTTTTTTTGTTTTCCTCCACTGCAAACCAAAGAAATACAAATGTAGATACCAAAATATTTTTTAATTTAACAATTTTCTGGAAGAAATGGTGAATTATTTGAAAAAAGTGCAAGGGTGCCAATATTTTTGGCCACAACTGTATATGTACATAACCCTGGTGTGCACGTACATAACCCTGCTGTGCACGTACATAACCCTGCTGTGCATGTACATAACCCTGCTGTGCACATACATAACCCTTCTGTGCACCTACATAACCCTACTGTGCATGTACATAACCCTGGTGTGCATGTACATAACCCTGCTGTGCATATACATAACCCTGCTGTGCACGTACATAACCCTTCTGTGCACATACATAACCCTTCTGTGCACATACATAACCCTTCTGTGCACGTACATAACCCTTCTGTGCACATACATAACCCTGCTGTGCATGTACATAACCCTGCTGTGCACGTACATAACCCTGCTGTGCACGTACATAACCCTTCTGTGCACGCACATAACCCTTCTGTGCACGTACGTAACCCTGCTGTGCATGTACATAACCCTGCTGTACACGTACATAACACTGCTATGCACGTACATAACCCTTCTGTGCACGTACATAACCCTTCTGTGCACGTACATAACCCTTCTGTGCACATACATAACCCTTCTGTGCACGTACATCACCCTGCTGTGCACGTACATAACCCTTCTGTGCACGTACATAACCCTTCTGTGCACATACATAACCCTTCTGTGCACGTACATAACCCTGGTGTGCACATACATAACCCTGCTGTGCATATACATAACCCTGCTGTGCATGTACATAACCCGTCTGTGCACGTACATAACCCTTCTGTGCACGTACGTAACCCTTCTGTGCACGTACATAACCCTTCTGTGCACGTACATAACCCTTCTGTGCACATACATAACCCTACTATGCACGTACATAACCCTGCTGTGCACATATATAACCCTTCCGTGCACATACATAACCCTGCTGTGCACGTACATAACCTTGCTGTGAACGTACATAACCCTTCTGTGCACGTACATAACACTGCCGAGCACATAAATAACCCTTCTGTGCACGTACATAGCCATGCTGTGCATGTACGTAACCCTTCTGTGCACATACATAACCCTACTATGCACGTACATAACCCTGCTGTGCACGTACATAACCCTTCTGTGCACGTACATAACCCTACTGTGCACATACATAACCCTTCTGTGCACTACATAACCCTTCTGTGCACATACATAACCCTTCTGTGCACGTACATAACCCTTCTGTGCACGTACATAACCCTTCTGTGCACGTACATAACCCTTCTGTGCACGTACATAACCCTTCTGTGCACGTACATAACCCTACTATGCACGTACATAACCCTTCTGTGCACGTACATAACCCTGCTATGCATGTACATAACCCTGCTGTGCACACATATAACCCTTCTGTGCAAATACATAACCCTGCTGTGCACATACATAACCCTGCTGTGCACGTACATAACCCTTCTGTGCACGTACATAACCCTTCTGGCACGTACATAACCCTTCTGTGCACATACATAACCCTTCTGTGCACGTACGTAACCCTGGTGTGCACGTACATAACCCTGCTGTGCACATACATAACCCTGCCGTGCATGTACATAGCCATGCTGTGCACGTACATAACCCTACTATGCACGTACATAACCCTTCTGTGCACGGAAATAACCCTGCTATGCATGTCCATAACCCTGCTGTGCACACATATAACCCTTCCGTGCACATATATAACCCTGCTGTGCACATACATAACCCTGCTGTGCACGTACATAACCCTTCTGTGCACATACATAACCCTTCTGTGCACGTACATAACCCTGGTGTGCACGTACATAACGCTGCTGTGCACATACATAACCCTGCTGTGCATGTACATAACCCATCTGCGCATGTACGTAACCCTTCTGTGCACGTACATAACCCTTCTGTGCACGTACATAACCCTTCTGTGCACGTACATAACCCTTCTGTGCACGTACATAACCCTTCTGTGCACGTACATAACCCTTCTGTGCACGTACATAACCCTACTATGCACGTACATAACCCTTCTGTGCACGTACATAACCCTGCTATGCATGTCCATAACCCTGCTGTGCACACATATAACCCTTCCATGCACATACATAACCCTGCTGTGCACATACATAACCCTGCTGTGCACATACATAACACTTCTGTGCACGTACATAACCCTTCTGGCACGTACATAACCCTGCTAGGCACGTACATAACCCTTCTGTGCACGTACATAACCCTTCTGTGCACGTACATAACACTGCTGAGCACGTACATAACCCTTCTGTGCACGTACATAACCCTTCTGTGCACATACATAACACTGCTGAGCACGTACATAACCCTTCTGTGCACGTACATAACACTGCTGAGCACGTACATAACCCTTCTGTGCACGTACATAACCCTTCTGTGCACGTGCATAACCCTGCTGTGCACGTACTTAACACTGCTGTGCACATACATAACCCTTCTGTGCACTACATAACCCTACTGTGCACGTGCATAACCCTTCTGTGCACATACATAACCCTTCTGTGCACATACATAACCCTTCTATGCACGTACATAACCCTTCTATGCACATACATAACCCTTCTGTGCACGTACGTAACCCTGGTGTGCATGTACATAACCCTTGGTGTGCACGTACATAACCCTTCTGTGCAAGTACATAACCCTTCTGTGCACGTTGACAGTCTTTCCCCCCTTCTGTTTTGTCTGGCTTTGGACCCACTAAGTAACCTCATCAATGAACAAGGACGTACATAACCTTAACAACTTAACCAATAGACGAACATCCAAAGAAATGGGAAAGGTGGCACATATATTAAATATGGATGATTTTAAACTGTTCACGCCCAATAATGAAAAATTGACAGAACAACGAAAACAAGTAAAACGGTTTTTCGAGGAGATTCAAATGGAATTTGGACTAGACAGGTGTGCCAAGTGCACATTTGTACAAGGTAAACCAACAAAAAAAGACAACGTAAATATTGACCTTGAAACACAAAAATACAGCAGTTAGAAACGAAGGATCATACAAATACCTTTGGAGTAAAGGAGGGCCACCAAATAGGTCACAAACAAATGCACAAAACAATCACCAAAGAATACCTACGTAGAACGAAGCTGATCCTGAAAACATACCTCTCCCCAAGAATACCTACGTAGAACGAAGCTGATCCTGAAAACATACCTCTCCCCAAGAATACCTGCATAGAATGAAGCTGAGCCTGAAAACCTAACTCTCCCCACGAATACTGTTATGAATTTGGGTAGAGGAATATCTAGAGTCAGATAGATCTGTATAGGTAGGTACTTGACTGTCGTGATAGGGAATCTACCTGTAATAAGTTCTATGTTTAGCCCGGTTTGTCGGTATAAGCTGTATTGGTGTCCCCACCACGAGGGTACGGGGCATGCTAAATAGTGCAGGGATTATGGATAAATTTTCCTCGTTCGTCGTTCCCTCTGTCGCCGATCCAGTGTCCATTATGGCAACACACTCATTTAAACACTTAGATAGGTCCTTAGTGCACTCATTAAATAATTCCCCTCCCTTGCCACAACGACTTTGGGAAACGGACAGGAAGCCAGATCGGGGCACCGCCGCATGGGCCGCAGCCAGCCACACCACCAGCTGGTCTAGCACGAGCCTCGTGGCAGGCTATGGCCATGCCCAGGAGGACTGTTGATTGGCCAGGGGGAGGGGCGAGCAACACCACAGGGCGGGAAGCACTTGGCCAATGGGAGGACACCAGCGCGGTGAGAAGATTCTGGAAGACTAGCGTCACCGCGCTGGTTGGAGAGAATC